>NW_027597328.1:0-86850 GCF_964194155.1 Cetorhinus maximus
TCCCCTTGTGGGAGAGTCCAGGACCAGAGGGCCAGGATCAGAGTTAAGGGTCGCCCATTTAAGACAGAAACATGCGCACACACTTGCAGAGGAAGAACAGAACAAGGATGGCCCCATGAACACCTTCTAGTCGAAGGGAACAAACAGGAATCTGGGAAAGGTCCTGTTAAGAATGAGGAGCAGAGAAAGGCTCCAAGCATAAAGGGAGAAGCTGCTGGACCCAGATTTAAAGCAATATAAGCTTGCGAGAAGCCAGAAGATCCAAATAGACAGCTGAAGGTCTTGTAACTCTTTACTATGAGCATGTGAAGCAATGGTATTATGATGGCGCAGCTAAGCATTTGAGAGAGAGCGCGTGAAAGAAAGCTTAAGTGCACGTGGCGATCCAGGGGAGAGGAACATCAGAAGGTGAATTCGAAACCCTGGAGGTGGACTCTTGTGGAAGTCGTTTGGGAGAAGATTGCAAAGCAAACTCTTTGGGAGTGGAGATTGGAAACCCTTGTGTGAAAGACGGAGTTCAGTTAGACCATTTGGCTCATGATGTATCAAGTGTCTGGGGAAATTGATGAGAAATCCATAGCATCTGTTTGGGGTGGCACCTGTCACTTGGTTTCAGAGTGTGGTGTGCCTGACCACAGGTCGCCTATTGGTTTACATGAACTGTGTACTTACTGTGATCATTAGAGTGTAAGATAGCTTTTGTAACTTGTGTTATCCTTCCAAATCTGCATATATCTGTAAAGGTATAGTTGTGGATGAAGGAGTACTGTAATATGGTTCATACTTTCTTGTTTAATGAATATTTTATTCTTTTTTAAAAAGTTTGTCAGCTGACTCCTGTGACTCTGTTCAGTAACCACTCTCCACGTATCTAAACAGACAAATAAAAGTTAGGATATATCAAGCTGGGTTCCACACTGGGATGTGACTTGTCCAGTAGTAACATCAGCTGGAATCATAACAATTCATCAGGTGTTCTAACCTCTATACACTGTCCCCTCTCCCCAGTTTGTTAAACCGACTCCGTGATTCTCAGAAACAGTGCCAGGATCTGAAGACCGAGAAAAGCCAAATGGAGAGAAAAATCGATAAACTTGAAGAAGAAAACGGAGACATTTCCTACAAGGTAAAATTCTCAGTCAAATCTGTTGTTGTTTACTGGCAGTTACAGGAGCGAAGCCTTCATGGGTGGATGGCAACTGTGAAGGCTCATTTCTCAGGGGCAGTAGAAGACCAAAATACAGTGCCTTTACATACCGTTTTTCACAACTCAGAATGTCCCAAAGTGCTTTATACCCAATAAAAAAAAATACTTGAAGCGTTGTAATGTAGGAAGTTACATCAATGTATAGTTATCGGATCCTTAATTGGATCGAGAAAGGAAACGTGGAAAAACACTTCCAAATCTACCCCTCCCCCTGTAGGACAGGAGTACGTGATCAGGTTTGGGACGGAGATGGTAATCACCTGGAATTGGTTGGAGTGGTGATGAGGTCAACACGTTTGAAGTGGTTTCAGTCAGCAGCAGGATGTTGCAATGCGTGTTGATATTCTCTATCTAGTGTTGATATTCTCAATCAGATGGGCTGAATATCAATGGTATTCCTAATTTTGATTCCAGTAACAGAGGTGTCATATACCCATTACACTACCGTGCATGTTATATAGAGGTACAGTAAATACAGGATTAAATATGAGATTGCTAACTGAGGGCGCAGAGTTGTGAGGCTGTGGGACTCACTTCTAAGGAAAAGGCTGAGGCAGAAACAATGTCAACATTTAAGATGAGATTGAGGGAAAAGTGAATCAAGGGGTACGAGAACAAGGTGGATAAATGTGATTGGGATTGTTTGTTTGTCTGAGAGATGAACACCAACATAGGCCAGTTGGGCCTAGTTCTTGGCTGTGAATGCTAAAGGGCTACAGGAGCAGATTAGAGGCTGAAAATTCTGCGGTGAATAATTCATCTCCTGGCTCCCCAAAGCCTGTCCCCCATGGCTGTGTTTGCTCTCCATGCCCTAGAAGCGCAGTTATACTGTTTTACTCCGTAATGCCATTGCGAGCAATGGAAAAGGCAGCTCCCAGGAGCAGGGATGCTTATTAAACAGTCATTAGAGACAGTGATTGTAAAAAAGCCTCGCCTCCTCCGAGTCAGTGGGGCAGAGGGGAGGGGGTGGGGGGGGGAATGCTTCTGATCCACCTGGCGACAGTCACAATTCTGGATTACAACCTCCATGTGCCACGCTTGCTCAGCTCGGTTCCTGAAACCATTCACCAATTCCTGAGCCCTGTGGTGGGCAGTCAAGACACCGGCCTCTCCGCAGTTTCTGAATCTCCCGCTGCAGAGCCTCTTCCACTTAACCTGGGTCTGTCACCAGGAAGAAGCCCCGGAGCTGCAAACGTGGGTTAGGGAGGTTATGATCCGGAATTGCGGCTGTCACCGGGTGGATCGGGAGCCTCCCTCCCTCCCAATCCCGATCCCTGGAAACTGCGGGGAGGCCGTGCCCTGACTGCCCGCCTACCGCGGAGCTCAGGAACTGGGTGAAGAGCTTCAGGATCCAAACGGCACTGTCTCTCGCAAATTACGTCATTGATTTTCTGCGCTTGCACGGACAAGTGCGTACATGCAGATTGGTATCCACGGCCGTCTTGTGTTGACAGGAGACACAGCGGTCCACCATCTACCAGATACCAGTCAGGAGTGTGATAGAATACTCTCCACTTGCCTGCATGAGTGCTCCAACAACACTGAAGAAGCTCAACACCATCCAGGACACCGCATTGTGGCAACGGTGTGTCCAATCTACGAGATGCACTGCAGCATTTCCTTTGACAGCACCTTCCAAACATGCAACCTCTACTGCCTAGGACAAGGGCAGCAGTTGTATGGGAACACCATCACCTGCAGGTTCCCCTCCAAGTCAGGCAACATCCTGACTTGGAACTATATGTCACTGTTCCTTCAGAGTTGCTGGTTCAAAACCCTGGAACTCACTCCCTGACAGCATTGTGGGTGTTCTACAATGCAACACTCACATCCCATGAAAGAATAAAAATAAACAGTCCTGAGGTTTGTGTTGCACAAACTGTTTCTCATCAATCTGATTCATGTCAACTTGGGCCCTCTCTTGTTGTCTTGCTGAACAGAATTGTGGCTTCCTGTCCCACTCCAGACACTGGAGTGCATAATTCAGGCTGGCATTCTAGTGCAGCATTGAACCTAACCTTGCAGACAAAGCTTGATTAATTTAGCAGTTGATAAGGTTTCCTTTGTGGTGATTAGGATTCATTGTGTGCTGAAGGGATAATCAGTTTTGCTACCTCAGTCAGTGTTCACAGCTACAATGAGTAGTTTTACTCGATCATTCACAGTTTGGACAGGTTGGGAAGTCTTTGAACTCCATTGCATTTAACGTATAAAGGCACAGACTAATGACTGCAAACTTTCAGCTCACTGTCTGTCTAAACCAGTGCCATACTCGTGCCCAAATGTAACCTTTGTCTTTGGCAGCCATGACATTGCAGGCCACTTCTAAAAGTAGAGGGTCAACCGTTTGTTATTGTTTGGCACTTTATCATCACCTTTTTGATACAGGGCGACCTGGGCAGTCCATCCAGTGGCAGAGATCAATCGTCAGCCATTTGTGAAAGGGTCGATGTTTGTTTTGCCCCTCCCAGTATTTTCCAAGCCAATCACCTTTCTTCCCCCCCGCCCCAGCAGAAACCTTGGGACTTCAGTGAGACTCTTCTATGTCCATCTTGTGCTGTAGGTTCGTGACTTGAGCAGTCGTCTGGCTCAGTCCCAGAAAGCGCTGGATGAGCTGGCGGACGAGCACGAGGCAGCTGTACCCCTTTGGGAAGGGAAGCAAAAACAACTGGAGAGTGACCTCCACATGACTCTGTCAGAGAAGGTAAGAGCTACTTGTGAAAGAGTGTAAACTGAACACAGTCTGTGTTAAGAGGAGGAGATAAGAATGTGAACAGTTTTCATCAAAGTACAATTAAATGGAAGGGTAATACACTGGAAGCCCATTTACAATATGTGAATACTGGGTTTTCAACATTTAATTGTGGCTAATGTTCCCCTCAGTTTAGGAAGCTGAAGGCTGATCTGATCGAGGTGTTTAAAACAGGGATTCAAGAGGGGAGATAGAACAACTATTTTCTTGACGAAGGAAGTCAAGACCAAGGGGCATAACCTTAAAATGAGAGCCATGCATTCAGGACTGATGTCAGGAAGCACTCCTTCACACAAAGGGGAGTGGAAATCTGGAACACTCTTCCCCCAAGAGGCTGTGGAAGCTGGGAGTCTGTTGGAATGTTTTGAGACTAAGATCAATAGATTTTTGTTAAGCAGGGGTGTTGGGGGATGCGAAGCTTTCTCGCTCTCGCTACACTCTTCCAAAAAAAAACTGATCCACTGTTGTCCTCCAGGAAACAAATCTGTCAGTTCTGGTCTGTACTCCACACCATATGTAGACCTGCTGAGTTTTTCCAGCATTTTCTGTTTTTGATTCATATTTCCAGCATCTGCAGTATTTTGCTTTTATCCACACCATATTGTTGGCTTCAAAAGTGCTTTGTTGAGCAAGAAGTGAGTTGAAATAAGAATTGAGGTGCAGATAAGCCACAATCATTTTCTTGGTAATGTCCTCCAGCCTCGCAACCCTCAAACATCTAGTCTCATGAGCATCCCTGAATTTTATCACTCTGCCAATGGTGGCTGTGTCTTCAGAGATAAAAACAAAAAACTGCGGATGCTGGAAATCCAAAACAAAAACAGAAATACCTGGAAAAACTCAGCAGGTTTGGCAGCATCGGCGGAGAAGAGCAAAGTTGACGTTTCGAGTCCTCATGACCCTTCAACACAACTAAGTAGAAATAGGAAAGGGGTGAAATATAAGCTGGTTTAAGGGGGGTGGTCGGGGAGGGAGAAAGGGTGGGGTGGGGTGTTGTTGGGACAAGCAAGCAGTGATAGGAGGAGATAACCAAAAGATGTCACAGACAAAAGAACAAAGAGGTGTTGAAGGTGGTGATATTATCTAAAAGAATGTGCTAATTAAGAGTGGAGAGCAGGACATGCAAGGTAGCTCTAGTGGGGGTGGGGTGAAATAAACCATGGGTGGAATACATTTAAAAATAATGGAAATAGGTGGGAAAAGAAAAATCTATATAAATTATTGGAAGAAACAAAAGGGAGGGGGAAGAAAAGGAAAGGGGGTGGGGAATGGAGGAGGAAGTTCAAGATCTAAAGTTGTTGAACTCAATATTCAGTCCGGAAGGCTGTAAAGTGCCTAGTCGGAAGATGAGGTGCTGTTCCTCCAGTTTGCGTTGAGCTTCACTGGAACAATGCAGCAAGCCAAGGACAGACATGTGGGTAAGAGAGCAGGGTGGAATGTTAAAATGGCAAGCGACAGGGAGGTCTGGGTTATGCTTGCGGACAGACCAAAGGTGTTCTGCAAAACGGTCACCCAGTCTGCGTTTGGTCTCTCCAATGTAGAGGAAACTGCATTGGGAGCTACGTATGCAGTAGACTAAGTTGGGGGAAATGCAAGTGAAATGCTGCTTCACTTGAAAGGAGTGTTTGGGCCCTTGGACGGTGAGGAGAGAGGAAGTGAAGGGGCAGGTGTTGCATATTTTGCGTTTGCATGGGGAGGTGCCGTAGGTGGGGGTTGAGGAGTAGGGGGTGATGGAGGAGTGGACCAGGGTGTCCCGGAGGGAACGATCCCTACGCAATGCCGCCGGTGGGGGGTGAAGGGAAGATGTGTTTGGTGGTGGCATCATGCTGGAGTTGGCGGAAATGGCGGAGGATGATCCTTTGAATGCGAAGGCTGGTGAGGTGATAAGTGAGGACAAGGGGGACCCTATCATGTTTCTGGGAGGGAGGAGAAGGCATGAGGGCGGATGTGCGGGAGATGGGCCGGACACGGTTGAGGGCCCTGTCAACTACCGTGGGTGGAAAACCTCGGTTAAGGAAGAAGGAGGACATGTCAGAGGAACTGTTTTTGAAGATAGCATCATCAGAACAGATGCGACGGAGGCGAAGGAACTGAGAGAATGGGATGGAGTCCTTACAGGAAGCTGTCAGACCTGCTGAGTTTTTCCAGGTATTTCTGTTTTTGTTTTGGCTGTGTCTTCAGTTGCCGAGGCCCTATGCTTAGAATCCGTTCATTACCATCTCCACCTCTCTTTTCTCTATCTAAGGCGAGTCTTAAAACTTGCCTCTTTGATCAAACTTTGGCCATCAGTGCTAATATTTATTTCCTATCTTGACTCCATTCTCTCTCCCCCTTATCCAGTCTCTTCCCACCTACATCTGTGATCCCTCTGATGCCCGCGGGATTAACAATTTCCAGTTCCCTGGCCCTAAATGCCTCCCCTTCACCATGGACGTCCAATACCTCCATCCCCCACAAGGCTCCCCACTTCTTCCTTGAACAGAGGCTTGAACAATCCCCACCCCCCACCATTCTCCATCTGGCTGAACTTGTTCTCTCACTGAACAATTTCTCCTTTAATTTGTTTCACTTCCTCCAAATAAAAGGTGTGGCTATGGGCACCCGGATGAGCCCCAGTTATGCTTGTCCCTTTATGGGGTATGTGGAACATTCCTTGTTCCAGTCCTACTCGGGCTCCCCCCCCACAGCCCTTTTTTCCGATGACTGTATCTGTGCCGCCACATGCTCTCGTCTGGACCTGGAAAAATTTATCAATTTTGTTTCCAATTTCTGCCCCTCTATCACCTTCACACAGTCCATCTCCAACACGTTCCTTTCCTTCCCTTCCTTGACCTCTGTCTCCATTTGTGGTGATAGACTGCCAACCAATATTTACCTTCACTTTTAACCCCACCAGTCTCCGCATTCAAAGGATCATCTTCCGCCAACTCCAGCAAAATGCCACCACCAAACATGTCTCCCTCTCATCACCACCCCCGATCAGCATTCCATAGGGACCGTTCTCTCCTTGACACACTGGTCCACTCCTCCATCACCCCCATCTCAGCACCTCATCCCTTTTTCCCATGGCATCTTCCCATGTAATCGTAGAAAATGCAACACCTGCCCCTTTCATTATTTTATCCTTTTTTTAATCTCCCCCCCCCCTCATTTTTTAAAATCCCCTTTTCTATCCTTTCTCCCCAGCCACCGCCCCACACTCCTACATCACCCCCCCCCCGAACAAAAGGACCATTTGTTACTTGTTCTATGTTGTTCTTTCACAGAGCGCTGACCCTTGTTCTGCTATGAACACATTTTGCTTTCTTACCTTTATGCCACTATCAGCACCTTCTTTAGTCTTTATCACTCCCTTTGTCTTATGTCCATGACATCTTTGTCATCTCTCCTTAGCTCCCACCTATCACTCATCTTCTATCCAGCTTTACCTGCTCCACCCACCTTAAACATTATAAATTCCATCACATTTCTATCTTTCTTTAGCCCTGCAGAAGAGTCACATGGACTCGAAACGTTAACTCTGTTTCTCTCTCCACAGATGCTGTCAGACCTGCTGAGTTTTTCCAGCATTTTGTTTCTTTTTCTGTTATTTCCTTGCATGGCTCTTTCAGATTGTGTTTTGATAACACTCCTATGTTGTGCCTTGGGATGCTTTAATATTATTAAAGGTGCTTTGTAAATGCAGGCTGTTGTTCAGTGTCTCGGGGCTGAATGACTGACTTATGTTCTGATGAAACATGCCAAGGATGTAAAAGATGCTATATAAATGCACAGTTATTTAAAGAAGGACCTGAATTCAGTCGTAACTTTTGTTTTCTGGTTTTTGAGATGCACTGTTCTCTGGCGCATTTCCTTGGGACTAATCTACATTTTTTTAAGTGTGTTTGGGTTTTTTTTTGGTGTCTGATAGAAATTGATGGAAGAAAAAGTACAAATCCTGGAAGGAAAGGTCTCCATGATGGAGGATCAGCTGAAGACGGCTGGGGAGAGCTCCACTGAGATGAAAGGAGAGGTCATGGGTGACGTTCTCCAGGTAGGACATTTAATATAAAATACCTGAGAAATGGTGCTGCATGAAGCCTGGTGCTGAAGAACAGCTTCAACTTTTTGGGGGAGTTCCAGATTTCCACTATCCTTTGTGTGAAGAAATGCATCCTGACCATCACCCTTGAATGGTCTAGTTAACGTTGAGATCTCACTCTCACTCGCACTCTCTCTCTCTCTCTCTCTCCGCTACCTAATCCTTTTGAATACCTTGAGCAGATCATCCCTTAGTCTTCTATATTTGTGGGAATACAATTTAATTAAAGCTTTGGCTTGTCTGATTTATTCTCTCTCTCTCTCTCTCAATATTCTGTCATTGCAGTTAGAAGCTCTCAAAGCGGAAGTGTCACAGCTGACGGCCAAAGCTGCAGAACTGGAGCAAGAGAGCACGCTGCACAAAGAGGGGAAAAGCCAACTTGCCGAGACTGTCAGCAGCCTCCAGCAGTCCGTCAACGAACTGGTTGATCAGAAGGATCTGCTCGAGCAAGCTGCACGGGTTCAGGAGGAAAGGCTGACTGGGCAGCTGGATGCCTTGAATGTGGAGATCATGAAGCTGAACAACTCCTTGATGCAAAAGGACCTTGAACTGGAAGAGGAAAAGAAACTGAGGCGCCAGCTGGCCGACGACTCACAAAGCAAAGAGAGGGCAGCCCAGCAAACTGTTCTTGATCTCGACTCCAAGGTAGAGACACTCAGTGAAGCCCTGAAGGCAAAAGAAGAGGCACTGCACACTCTTGAGAGAGAGGTGGGAGCCGAGCGAGAGAGTGCATTGAAGCAAGTGGCCGCGCTGAAGGAGGAGTCTGAGAGAATTTGTAACGAGAAGGCTTCTGTTGTCACACAGTACGAGACATTGAAGGCCGAGAAAGAGGCAGAACTGGAGTTGCTCACTCAGCAGATTCAGGCTTTGAAAAGTAATCAGTTGGACATGGAAGACCTAAAGAGTGAGAGGGACACTCTGGTGCAGAAGGTACAAGCGTTGGGCACTGAAGTTGCGGAGGTGACCTCCAAAAACCAGAGTCTCCAATCCGCCTGTGAAGCCCACAAGCAGAGCCATTCTGAAGAGGTTGCAGCTCTTAAAGCAAAATTGCAGGAGACTGAAGGCATCCTAGAGGAGCTTAGGAAAAAATTGGCTGGCCTTGACACGTGCCTTAAGAATGCCGAGACCCTCCAGGAGCAGCTCACTTCCTTGCAGGGGACTATCAAAGAGCTGGAAATTGAGAAAAAGCGATGGGAAGACGGTCGCACTCAGGAAGCTGAGCGCCTTTCCCAATTAGCACAGGAGATGAAGGGGCTAACAGAGGAGCGCAATCAAGCTAGAGCCCAGTTATCTGAAGAACTGAAGCGCCAAGAGGTAGCTGGAGGTCAAATGAAGCAGTCTATGAATGAAGAGATGGCAAGATCTGCCAAGCTGCAGAGTGAGCTTTCTGATGCGTTGAGGGTGGTTGGGGAGAAGGAGAAGGAAGAAGAAAGGCTCCGTGAAGATGTTGCGTCTTGGAAGGAAAAGTTTGAGGCTGTTCAACAAAAGCAGGTTCAGGTGGAGGAGATTATTGTGGGCTTAAAGGAGGAGCGGGAAAAGGCCCAAGCTGAGCTGTTGGAAGAAAAGGCCAAGAGCGATGGGCTTGAGAAGCAGATAAGCCAGTTGAATGACGAGGAGCAGAAGAAAGCCTCAGCGCTACAGAAGGATCTTTGCGATGCTCTCTCAAAAGTTAAGGAAAAAGAAGCATTGGAGGACAAGGCCCGAGCTGAAGTGGTGAGCTGGCAGGAGAAGTTTGAGGCTGCTCAGAAGAAAGCATCTCTGCGCCTATCACAGGTGGAGGAGGAGGCCAGAGGAAACTCTAATGAGCGAGACCGCATCCAGAAGGAGCTCTCTGACGCCAGGGCCAAGGTGGCTCGCCTTGAGGAGCAGATGAACCAGACTGGCAGTGAGCAACTGGACCGAATCTCTGAGCTGGAGGCCGATCTTGCCAATGCAAGGCAGGCGGCGGGAGAGGAGAAGGCCCAGAGGTTGGAGCTACGTGCAGAGGTTGGGGCGCTGCACAGCCAGCTGGTGGAGCTGAAGAAAGCCCAGTCCGAGCGCCTGGCTAAGGTGGAGGAAGAGCGGCACAAACTGTCGGAAGAAAAAGATGCGGCCAAGGTAGAACTGGAGGCTGAGCGGGCAAGCAAGCTTGAGGCGGAGGCCAGGATGAAGCAATCTCTGAGCGAGCAACAGGAGCGCCTTGTGGTGCTGCAGCATGAGATCTCCACTGCTCACTCTGCCAGAGAGGAAATGGAGGCCAAGGAGAAACTGATGAGAGGTGAAGTTGAGAAATGGCAGGAACAGAACAGGCACCAGCAAGCAAAGATCAATGAGCTCCAAACAGAGGCGTCAACTGTGAAGAACATGAAGGAGAAGATAGTCAGCCAGGAACGGGAGATGCTCCGCTATGCTGAGGTCCTGAGTAAGAAGGAGAAGGAGCTGTGTGAGCTTGGGTCTAAGCTGAAAGCGGGCGAGGAGGCTGTCCAACAGCACAAGCAGAGAGTGGATTCTGCTGAAAAGGAACTCTCCGAATCCCATGAACTCTGCCAAGAAAGGCTGAGCGATATTAAGGCACTTAAGTCGCAGGTAGTTGAGTTGGAGCGGAAATGTGAAGGACAACAGGGCGCCATTGCCCAACTGGAGACTGAGAAAACAGCGCAAGGCTCACACAGCCGAGAGCATGTGACGGCTCTACAGGGTGAGCTGTCGTTGGTCCGTGGCTTGGTAAAGGAGAAAGAATCGGTGGAAAGGGCCTTGAAGGAAAAGGTGGCCCTGCACCTGGAGGAACTCTCAAAGCAGAAAGAAAAGGTTCGTGTCCTTGAGCTGGAAATCCCAACTTGGCAGCTGAAATCTGTGGAAGAGCAGAAGGAAAACGCGAAGCTGAGGGAGAAGGTGGCTGCAGAGGTGGAATCGAGTAGGAAACTGCAGGAAACCGTGGAGGCCTTGAGGGTGGAGCAGGCCTCTGAGGCACAGAAGAGAGAGACTGCTGCAGAAGCCACCAAGCTCCGGAATGCATCCCTTAAAGAGGAGATTGCCGCCCAGAAGCAGGCAGTCGAGAGGCTCCAGGAGGAGCTGGCTACCAGGAAGCGGGCAGAAGCAACTCTGGAGCATCAGGCACAAGGAGACAGGGAGCAATGCGCCCGCAAAGAACAGGAGTTGCTCCAGCTGCGTGGCGAGCTGGCAGAGGCCCAGGCTGCAACGAGGGCAGCTGAGTCTCAGCGCCAGGGAGAGCTCAAGCAGCAGGAGAGGCTGCTGGGTGAGCTGAAGGCGGAAGCCGGACAGCTGCCGGGCCTGAAGGAGCGCTGCCAGGAGCAAGAGCGGGAGATACAGCGGCTCCAACAGAGCAGCAGCCAACTGAGCTCCGAGTCTGGCCTGGCTCGCGGGAGGCTCGAGGCAGAGCTGGCCAAGGCCCGGGAGGCACACGCCAAAGAGCTGAGCCATCTGACGGCCCGCCATGCTGAGCAGGAGGCTGCCAGCAGGGCAAGGGAGGAGGACAGCAGGAAGAGAGCGGAAGAGGCGACCAGAAAGTATGAGAAGGCAAAACTCATGGAGCTAGATGAGAGGCGCAAGTCTCAAGATGAGAAGCAAAAGCTGAGCACCCAGGTAAATTAATTGTCCTTTCTTAAGCAAAAATCACTTTAGTTGTTGGTTTTTATTCTCAAATCAAGCTCTCTGCCTCTGCAGCCCTCTTTTAAAATTCTAACAGTTATATTGCCTTTCCAAAATGTATCACTGCATGCTTTGTGTTACATGGCACCTGCCGATGTCTGCCCATTTCACCAGCCTGCCTTTGTCTTCCTTGAAATCGCTTCTTATCCTTACTGTTTATTGCTTTTCCAAGGCTCATAATTAGTGGTCAAACTCCTTCCTCTAGGTTCACAACAATGCACTACAAGTAAGCCAAAGATACTTGATGGGGGAGGCAAGGGAACAAACTTTAGCACAGTGATCAGCATAACTACAGGAAACAGCTATTCAGTTTCTCTCTCTTTTGAGCCCTTTGAAAACCAGGCTGCTTTATACACCACCTTATTTCGCCTACATCAAAGGTACATGAGGCCTCATGATGTATCTGTTCCCAAATCCAGCTTTGAAAACTGTCTATTCGTGTAAACAACTGTAGTTCTTCATTTTAAAGCATATTGCCCTTAAACAAGACTTCCTGATGAAACTGTTCTTAACCTCTTTGAAGAACGGGCTTTATTTACTGTTATTTTTGTGTAATTACTTGACCCCTGTACCTGTATTTACTACTCTGGTCACTAAAATTACACCTTGATCACTCATTACTGATGCCATTGCTATCATTTTTTCCTTTGCATGAGTGTTTTTCATATGAGTGCCCAAGGTGCTAATAGCAGAAAATAAGTCAGGCTTTCACCTGAGTACAATTCACACCAATAGGAACAGGAGGAGGCCATTCAGCCCCTCAAGCCTATTCCACCATTCAAGGTGAGGCGAGAGTGACTGCCCTTGACATCAAGGCCGCAATTGACAGAGTGTGGCATCAAGGAGCCCTAGTAAAACTGGAGTCAATGGGAATCAAGGGGAAAACTCTCCCCTGGTTGGAGTCATACCTAGCACAAAGGAAGATGGTTGTGGTTGTTAGAGGTCAGTCATCTCAGCTCCAGGACATCACTGCAGGAGTTCCTCAGGATAGTGTACCTTGGCCCAACCATCTTCAGCTGTTTCATCAATGACCTTCCTTCCATCATAAGGTCAGAAGTGGGGATGTTAGCTGATGATTGCACAATGTTCAGCACCATTCGCGACTCCTCAGATACTGAAGCAGTCCATGTCCAAATGCAGCAAGACCTGGACAATATCCAGGCTTGGGCTGACAATTGGCAAGTAACATTCGTGCCGCACAAGCATCGGGCAATGACCATCTCCAATAAGAGAGAATCCAACCATCGTCCCTGATGTTCAGTGGCATTACTATCACTGAATCCCCCACTATCAAAATCTTGGGGGTTACTATTCACCAGATACTGAACTGGACTAGCCATATAAATATTGTGGCTATGTTGCCTCCCTGGTACCAGGGTCCGGGATGTCACTGAATGGCTGCAGGGCATCCTGAAGGGGTAGGATGATAAGGCAGAGGTCAAGGTACATGTTGGTACCAAAGACGTAGGTAGAAAGAGGGATGAGGTCTTGCATCAAGAATTCAGGGAGTTAGGCAGTAGACTAAAAAGCAAGTCCTCCCGGGTTGTAATCTCTGGATTACTCCCAGTGCCATGTGCTAGCGAGCTCAGAAATAGGAGAATAGCGCAGATGAATACGTGGTTTAAGAGTTGGTGCAGGAGGGAGGGTTTTAGATTCCTGGATTACTGGGACCGTTTCTGAGGAAGTTGGGACCTGTACAAGCGGGACGGTCTACATCTGAACCAGAGCGGGACAAACATCCTTGCGGGCGGGTTTGCTAGTGCTGTTGGGAGGAGTTTAAACTAATTCGTCAGGGGAGGGGACACAGCATGTTAGCAGAATAGGGACACATCATAATACAGTAAAACAATCAAGTCAGAGGGAGTACAGCTGCATTAAGCTTCAAGGGAGTAAGGCAAGGCTGGATGGCCTCTGCTTTAATGCCAGGAGTATTACAGATAAAACGGATGATTTAAGGGTGAGGATTGACATGTGGAATTGTGATATAGTAGCCATCACTGAGACGTGGTTGAGGGAAGGGCAGGATTGGCAGCTCAACATTCCGGGATATAGAATCTTCAGGCGAGACAGGGGAGGGGGTAAAAGAGGAGGAGGCGTTGTATTATTAGTTGAGGAGTCAGTTACTGCAGTAAGGAGAGATGATATCTTGGAGGGGGCATCGAATGAAGCTTTGTGGGTAGAGCTTAGGAATAAAAAAGGGGCAGCCACATTGTTAGGTGTTTTTTATAGACCCCCAGATAGTCAGTGGGAAATTGAGGAGCAAATATGTGCACAATTTGTGGAGGTGTGTAAAAACAATAACAATAGGGTAATTATATTAGGTGATTTCAACTTTCCCAACATTAATTGGGATAGACATAGTGTTAAGGGCTTGGATGGAGTGGATTTCTTAAAGTGTACAGGAGAACTTTTTAGGTCAATATGTAGAGGGTCCAACAAGGAACGGCGCAGTGCTGGACCTAATTCTGGGGAATGAAGCCGGACAGGTGGCTGAGGTGGTGGTGGGGGAGCATTTTAGTGATAGTGACCACAACATGGTACAGTTTAAGTTTGTTATGGACAAAAAAATCAACAAGTTGCAAAAAAAAAATGTTTTGGATTGGGGGGAGAGTGGATTTTAATAAAATAAGGCAAGATCTGGCCAAGGTAGACTGGGAACAGCTACTTGTGGGGAAATCTACAGAGGAACAGTGGGGGGTGTTCAAAAAGGAAATGGGGAGGGTACAGGTTCAACATGTTCCCTCTAGGGTGATAGGAAGGAGTAACAAGCCCAGAGAACCATGGGTGACCAGAGATATTCAGGTTACGATGAGAAGGAAAAGAGAGGCTTTTAGCAGGTACAAGGGAAGCAAATCAGCAGAGGCCATTAGTGGAGTACAGACAGTGCAGGGTGGAGCATAAGAAAGCCATTAGGAGAGCAAAGAGGGGATATGAGAAAGCTCTGGCTGGGAAAATCCCAAGATATTCTATAAGTATATCAATGGGAAGAGGATAACCAGGGAAAGAGTAGGGCCCATAAGAGACCAAGGGGGCAATCTATGGGTGGAGCCAGAGGACATCACTAGAGTGTTGAATGAATACTTCACATCCGTCTTCACCCAAGAGAATGAGGATGAAGGTATCGAGCTCTGGGAGAGAGACTGTGAGGTCCTTAAGTTCATTGATATAGGGAGTGACAAGGTATTGGAGATGTTGGCAGGCTTAAAAGTGGACAAATCTCTAGGTCCAGATGATTTGTGTCCCAGACTGCTGAGGGAGGCAAGGGAGGAGATCGCAGGGGCTCTGACCCAAATTTTTAATTCCTCTCTGGCCACGGAGGAGGTGCCAGAGGACTGGAGAACAGCTAATGTGGTTCCGCTATTTAAGAAGGGTTGTAGAGATAAGCCAGGGAACGACAGGCCAATGAGTCACGTCAATGGTAAGGAAACTATTGGAGAAAGTTCTGAAGGAGAGAATCTATCTCCATTTGGAGAAGCAAATATTGATCAGGGATAGTCAGCATAGCTTTGTCAGAGGGAGGTTATGCCTAACAAATTTGTTTGAATTTTTTGAGGAGATGACCAGGTGTGTAGATGAGGGTTGTGCAGTTGATGTAGTTTATATGGATTTCAGCCAAGCCTTTGACAAGGTCCCACATGGGAGACTTATAAAGAAGGCAAATGCAAATAGGATACAGGGTAATTTGACAAGGTGGATTCAAAGTTGGCTTAGTTGTAGGAGGCAGAGAGTGATGACAGAAGGATGCTTTAGTGACTGGAAGCCAGTGTCCAGTGGTGTACCACAGGGATCTGTGCTGGGTCCCCTATTATTTGTCAATTATATAAATGACATAGATGACTATATACGCAGCTAACACCATCGTGGGAGAAGCTTAGTTACATATGCTGCCGAGATTATAACGTTGCTGAATTGGGTCTCTTCTCCAGAGAAGAGACAGACTGAGGAGTAAACTGATAGAGGTCTTTAAAATTATGAAAGGCTTTGGTACCATTGACCAGAAACTGAACTGGACTAGCCATATAAATACTGCGGCCACAAGAGCAGGTCAGAGGCTGGGAATCCTGTGGCGAGTAACTCACCTCCTGACTCCCCAAAGCCTGTCCACCATCTGCAAGGCACAAGTCAGGAGTATGATGGAATACTCCCCACTTGCCTGGGTGAATGCAGCTCCCACAACACTCCAGCTTGACACAGTCTAGGACAAATCAGCCCGCTTGATTGGCACCACATCCACAAATATTCACTCCCTCCACCACTGACGCACAGTAGCAGCAGTGTGTACCATCTACAAGATGCACTGCAGGAATTCACCAAGGCTCCTTTGACAGCACTTTCCAAACCTGTGACTGCTACCATCTATAAGGACAAGGGCAGCAGATAGATGGAAACACCATCACCTAGAAGTTCCCCTCCAAGTCACTTTCCTGACTTGGAAATATTTCGCCGTTCCTTCACTGTCGCTGGGTCAAAATCCTGGAACTCCCTCCCTAACAGCATTATGGGTGTACCTACACTACACGAACTGCAGCGGTTCAAGAAGGCAGCTCACCACCACCTTCTCAATGACAATTGGGGATGAGCAATAAATACTCGCCTAGCCAGTGAAGCCCACATCCCTTGAAAGAATTTTAAAAAACTTGCCGATGAGTTTGTCAGCTTTTCCGGAAAATGAGAGAAAGGTGTTTTATTTTCATATGACTGACGTAATAATTGAAGTATGGCTGCAATGAATGGGGAATCCAATTCAGCTCCAGTTGATAAAAGGAAGAAAATGAAGGCTTGCATTTATATGGGACCTTTCATGACCACAGGATGTGATTATTTGTGACGTTGGTTGAGAGATAAATATTGGCCACAGGGGACTGGAAAGAGCACCCCTGCTCTTCGAAATAACCGCCATGGAATTTTTTACATCTAACTGAGAGGTCTCGCCTGAAAGTTGAAATAATTGATTCCTTAGCAGAAAGTCAGGAATATTTTTTTTAGCCGCTCCAAAAATTCAGGGACAGTCATGGGCCTGTGACTCGTCATCAGCTGTCCCTGGATTCGAGGATACTCCTACTCAGGGTTATAAGTTTCTACCATGGGTCTTCATGTGACTGAACAGGCCAATTCTCAACCCACAGATCTTTGGGCACCATGGGGTAGGATGTCCCACGAGTTAGTGGAATCCACACTACAGGATTTGCATCCTTCTCTGTCGCCACTCTGCCTCATCACTAAGACAACAGATTCTTGAATAGGGTCTCCTAAGTTCACAGCCCTGTCCTTGTTGCCGATTCTCCATTGCCACAGGGCTTGGCAGTGGACCCTGGAAGAAGCATGTGCATGACTTTAATGTGGACACCAAGGGTTGCCGTCATTGTCCACATGATTTTGATGGGTTAGTGGTCAGACTTCGGTGACGTGTCAAACCATGATGGCCAGGGCCACCTTGCCTTTGCAGCCTTCTACAGCTTCCGCTGCCAGTGAGGTGTGCAGTCGTCTTATGCCTGTTCTGCTGTTGAGGACTCTTTGGACTGCACGTTGTCTGGCACCTCCCCTTGCCCTTGCCACCATGGGTGGTCCTGTCAGGAGCAAGGAACCCCTGAACACATCGCTCTGAGGGATTGCTGGAGAGCACAAACCTCTCCACCACGTCAAGGTGGCATTCCACGGAGTCAACTCACCCTCATCTGAGTCAGGATTGTGGGTTAAGTCTCCCTCCGGAGACTTGGGCGGAACAATCCAGGCTGACATCCCTGGTGCAGAACAGAGCGAGTGCAGCACTATCAGACTATGCAGCCATATTTTGGATGAATCTTTAAACTGAGGCCCTGAGTGTCCCCTCAGGTGGACAAAAAAGATGCCAGTATTTTGAAGAAGAGCAGGGGAGATCTTCCCAGTGTTCTGGCCAATATTAAACCCTCAACCAACATCACTAAAGGAGACTATCTGGTCATTATCACTTTGCTGCTTTGTGGGAGTTTTCTGTGTGCAAATTGGCTGCTACATTTCCTACACTACAACAGTGGCGCCACTTCAGTGACTGTAAATGTTTGGAATGCTGGTCATGGAAGGCACTAGAGAAATGCTAGTCCTTTTTTCCCTCTTGAGAGCTGGTGTCATCTGAACCTCCTGTTTCTGTCCAGTAGCTGAATTATTCTTTTAAAAGTCTCTGCTCCAGTCTTCCCTCTCCTTCCCTTCCCAACCTTGATGAAATTACATTGTGCAGTCTGTCTCTGAAGCCCCTTTTAGATTCTGGTGCTGGGCACCCCCAAAGTGCCCAAGGTCTCGTCCGCCTCCTAATGGGAAACTGGTTTGTTCCAGATTGCAGACCTGAATCAGAAGCTGGCCCAGCAAGACACAACAGCTAAAAGTAAGCTGCAGAAACTCAAGGTAAGACACTGGAACACCAAGTACCTCATTGCTTCCCTTGGGACCACTAGTTGGATCGCTCCTCATTCTGCCTCCTTAATAAACCTGGGTTTATGTTAGGCTTGTCCAGTACCGGCTACTGATTAGCTACACGCTGTTTTAGCAAATACACGCAATAGGTACAAGGACTATTTTGTCTAATTTAAAAAAATATATGAATTTAGGTAGCACTTCTCACAGCCACAGGATGTCCCAAGGTGCTCTACAGCCAACAACGAAGTTTTGAAGCGTAGTCACTGTTGTAGGAAATGAGGCAGCCAATTTATGCACAGCAAGCTCCCACAAACGGACCAGGTAGTCATCTTGTTTTGTTGTTTGGGGCCATCAGCCTAAAGCACCAAAACAAAAACAGAAATACCTGGAAAAACTCAGCAGGTCTGGCAGCATCGGCGGAGAAGAGCAAAGTTGACGTTTCGAGTCCTCATGACCCTTCAGCAGTTCTGTTGAAGGGTCATGAGGACTCGAAACGTCAACTTTGCTCTTCTCCGCAGATGCTGCCAGACCTGCTGAGTTTTTCCAGGTATTTCTGTTTTTGTTTTGGATTTCCAGCATCCGCAGTTTTTTGTTTTTAAGCCTAAAGCACCAGTTAGAACTCCACCTGCTCCTCTTCAAATAGTGCCCTGGGATCTTTCACATCCTCCTAAGAAAGCAGATGGGGCCTCAGTTTAATGTCTCACCTGAAAGTTGGCACCTCTGACAATGCAGCACTCCCTCAATTTTGCACTGCAGTGTCAGCCTGGATTTTTGTGCACAAGCTCTGAAGTGAGGTTTGAACACAGAACCTTGTGACTCGAGAGGCGAGAGTGCCTCCCATCGAGGCACAACTGGCACATTTATATTCATGTATATTTACCTCACAAACCTCTATCACCATTCAGACCACACAAAAGGTGGCCATGTAGTTGATAGCGAGTGGGAAACCTGTAGACTCCAGGGAGATATTAATGGACTGGTCAAGTGGGCAGAAAAGTAGCAAATGTAATTCAACCCAGAGAAGTGTGAGGTGATGCATTTGGGGAGATCAAACAAGGCAAAGGAATACACAATAAATGGGAGGATGCGGAGGGATGTAGAGGAAGTGAAGGGCCTTGGAGTGAATGCCCACAGAAACTTGATGGCAGCAAGCCAGGTTGATAAGATGATTAAGAAGGGCATATGGAATTCTTTCATTTATTAGCTGAGGCATAGAATATAAGAGCAGGGAGGCTATGCTGGAACAGTATAAATCATTAGTTAGGCCACAACTTGAATACTGTGTGCAGTCCTCATCACCTCATTACAGAAAGGGTGTAATTGCACTAGAGAGGGTGCAGAGGAGATTTACGAGGATGTTGCCAGGACTGGAAAATTGCAGCTATGAGGAAAAATCAGATATAGGTTGGGGTTGTCCTCCTGGAACAGAGGAGACTGAGGGGAGATTTGATTGAGATATACAAAATTGTGAGGGACCTGGATAGAGTTGATGCGAAGGGCCTTTTAATTTATCAGAGAGGTCAGTGACGATAGTGGGCATAGATTTAAAGTGATTGGTAGAAGGATTGGAGGGGCGATGAGGAAAAGCTTTTTCACGCAGAGGGTTTAGGGGCCTGAAAGGGTAGTAGAGGCGGAAACCCCCAACTCATTTAAACGGTGTCTGGGATAGACACCTCAAGAAACGTAACCTGCAGAACAACAGGCCAAATGCTGGAAAGTGGGATTCGGCTGGCTGGCTCAATTTCTCAGCTGGCCAAGTGGCCTCTTTCTGTGCCGTGAACTTCCAATGATTCAGTAACCAAGGGAGTAAAATAACCACAACAATCGAAACGAATACTTACACACAGGTTAACATTTGCACTTGCAAAGTGACCAGACCAATTTAATTTTAATCTATCAATCAGAAATGCAATTATCATATCTGGATCCCCAATAAGCCACATGTAGCTGGTGTATTAGACAAAACGAGAGATGATTGCATTAATTGCAGCTGCTGTTGGAATCATTAGCATGGTTTGTGACTCATGCTTTTGACAGATAGGAGCTGAGCTATGTTGAGTGCCTTTAAATGGAGTAAATGCCTAAAAGGGGTTGACTTCCTGAGGCAGCCTCTCGCTGAGTTTTGGATCTGGATTTTTGAGACTGGATAGGCCACACCCATCATCCAAGACAAGTATTTATCCTTCAACCAGACACCTTTTGTTAAGAGCAAAATCCTAATTAGTTACCTAATCAATTATCTAATTACCGTTTGTGAAACCTTGTTTACAAATTGGTACCAGCATTGCCTTGCATTGCAATAGCAGAGTTGTGTGATTAGTCTGGGATCCATAACGGGGCTATGGTTAAGAGAGTGGGACATTGGGATTAGTTTGAATTTGTACAGTAAAGGCACAGTGGGTCGCGAATGCCTTTTTTCGTTGTATATGGCCTGGTGATCTCCCCCATGATTCCAGAGCGCATCAGTTACTGATTGGATTACTCTCTACTCTAACCTTGTCTAACCACAAACTGCGTTCTGTAATTGCAGGCGCGCGATAGTGAGGCACAGGAGAAATTGGAGCAGAAGGTAGAGGAGCTCAATGCACAGCTCGAGAAGAAGGAGGAGGTTGTGCAGCACGTCAAGGCCCAGGTTTGTCCGTCTGACATAGTTCGGCCATGACTGTAAACCCATGGGAACACGTTCTTTTTCACTGTTTTATTTATGCAGCAGATGTTCTGTCGAATGTTCTGATGCAAATAAGTGTCCCACAGGGGGTAGGTCAGGTGGATAGAATCTCAATGTGCATTTATATAGAATTTCACGGCAGTGATTTTTAAATGAAATTTGGACACAGCCACATAAGATATTAGGACAAGTGACCAAAAGCTTCTGGTTATGGAATGTCTCAAAGGATGGTAGAGGAGTTTAAGTAGAGAATTCCAGAGCTTAGGGCTCAGGCAATTGAAGGCATGACCATTGGTGGCAACTAAGATTGGAAATGCTCAAGAGGCTAGAATTGAAAGATTATGGATTTCCTAGGAAGTTATGGGGCTGGAGGAGGTTATAATGATAGGGAGGGGTGAGGTCATGGAGGGAATTGAGATCAAGAATGCCAATATTAAAATCAAGGTGCTGCTGGTCCAAATCACAGGGGCACAGCCTCAGGGTGAGGGCTGATCATTTAGAACTGAGATGAAGAGAAATTACTTTGCTCAGAGGGATATGCATCTTCGATATCCTCCACCCCAAAGAGTTGTGGACTCCATCGTTAAAATATTTAAGACAGAGAGGTGGAATTTTGGGGTCTCAGAATCAGGGATATGGGGATTGGGTGGGAGAGTTGAGTTGAAGCCCAAGATCAGCCATGATCATATTGAATGGTGGAACAGGCTTGACGGGCCGTACGGTTTACTCCTACTATTTCTTGTGTTCTTGTGAGGCAGTGTAGGTGAGTGAGCACAGGGGGGGGGGGGGGGGGGTGATGAGTGAACAGGACATGATAACTCATACCTTGGAGCAATGATTTTTCTGGTTATGTTTCATTGTGCTTCTTTTGTATTTCTGCCCCTAAACCCACTGAAACATAGCTGGATAAGGCAAAGACTCACTACGACAGCAAAAAGATGCTGAACCTTGAGCTGACACAGAAGTTGGAGGCCAGTGGGAAGAACATCTCCGCCCTGGAACAGCAGCTCGCCACCGCGAAGCAGGAAGGTGCGGAGCTGCGCGCCGAGTATGAGCAGCTGCGCAAGGAGTTGCAGCAGTCGGTGAAGGAGTTGAAGGAGGCCACCGAGAAGAACAAGACCCTCTCTGCGCAGGTAGGCAATTGGAGCAATTATGTAGGAACTTTTAACAGTAGGAGCAGTGGATGTCCAAAGCGATTTGAGGTCCATGTACACAAGTGTTATTGTCGGATACCAAAAATATCCTGAAGGGCTAATGTGATGTTTGTCTTTATATGTGAGCGGGCTGGGGTATAACAGGGAGGAGAATTTGCTGGAGCTGTACAAAATCTTGATTATGCAGGATAACCAGATGTGATCTAAAGTTCGAGACATCACTTCTTAATAAGGGTCTATCGATCTTGGAAGGAGTGCAGTGCAAATTCTGCAGAATAATAGTAGAAGCCCAAGAGTTAGATTGAGGAGAGGTTTTTTTTCTCTATTTATTCGTTCATGGGATCTGGGCATCGCTGGCTAGGCCAGCATTTATTGCCCATCCCTAATTGCCCTTGAGAAGGTGGTGGTGAGCCACCTTCTTGCACCTTTGCAGTCCATTTGCTGTGGGATCACCCACAGTGCTGTTGAGAAGGAAAATTAGACTTGTATTCCTTGGAATACAGATGGTTGTAGATTGATATGATTGAGGATTTTATGCTCTTGAAAGGGAATTGATAGGTTAGGTAGAAACTACTTCTGGTAAGTGAGCGGCAGACAGAGGGGTCAGAACCAGCTCATTCAGGCAAGAGGTTAAGAAAATCTCTTTCACGCAGAGGGTGGTGGAAGTGTGGCACTCTCTCAAAAAGCAGTAGATGCCAGCTCAGTTGGTGATTTCAGATTTTAGGTGGATGGAGATAGGATACAGATCAGCCATGAACTAATTGAACGTGGAACAGGCTCAAAGTGCTGAGCGGCCTCTACCTTGTCCTATATTACTCGTGGAAACCTGGATACAGAGAAACTATTTCCTCTGTTGGGGAAGTCCAGAACAAGGGGGGCATAATCTCAAAATTAGAACTAGGCCATTCAGGAGTGAAATCAGAAAGAACTTTTCACATAAAGGGCATTGTAAATCTGGAACATTCTCCCCAGGCTGTGAATCCTGGGGGTCAGTTGCAACTTTCACAATTTGAGATCACTAGATTTATGTTAGGGAAGGAGTATCTAGGGATTTGGAGCCAAGGTGGGTAAAAAGAGTTAAGATATGGATTAGTCGTGGCCTAATTGAATGTCAGGGTAAGGCTAAGGGGGGCTGAATGGCCTCCTTTTTTCCTTAAATAAAAGCACACTGAGCTCCAAGACAGAGACAGACCTTTGGATTTAGAAAAGACAGCTGTGAGCATTAGATTGAGAGAGAGGAGTCCAGGCGTGGCCCTCTCCACGTTTGCGACTGAAATATTTGCTGCCTCTGTGTCTCCACAGTTTTGCAGCTGAAATGATTGTTCTTCTGTGTGTACGCTCGACAGGTGGAATTTGCTGGCCGGCAGCTGAGGGAACTCGATAAGTCGCATCCGACCACCGGAGCTGTGAGATCCCGCAGGACCTCCTCTCGAGCTGGAGAATCGGAAGCTGATTTCAGCAAGGACAGTATCGAGCTGAGTGATTTGGAGGAGACAACAGTGATGTGGGAGAATACAGGGGGCAGGTAAAAGAAGACTTGCATTTATGTGCCCCTTTCATGAGCTCTGGATATCAAAAAGTATTTTAAAGCCAATTAAATATGTTTTAAGGCGTAGTCCCTGTTGTAACATAGGAAATATAGAAAGCTTGCACAAACAGCAACGTGATAAGTGACCAGATCAACTAGTTTTTTTTAGTGATGTTGGTGGAGGAATAAACCTTGGTCAAGAAAAAAGGGAGAACTCCCCAGCCCCTCTTCCGAAAAGTATCAGCGACTTCTTTTACACCCACCTGAGAGGCCTTTAGTTCAATGTCTCCTCCAAAAGAAGGCACCTCCAACAGTGCAGCACTCCCTCAGTATTGCCTGGAACATCAACCTGGAATGATGTGCTTAAGGCCTGAATCTTCCCTGTGTCGGGCGGGTGGGGGCAGTTGGGAAGCCAACCACTGCCCGCGATCGGCTCCACGTCGCGATTTCACGCGGGCGGGCCAATTAAGGCCTGTCGGGCGTGGATCACAAGCGGTAGCGCTACCTGTGCAGGTGGGGGGAGGAGGGAGTCAGAGGTCTACAGTATAGAAAAAGACCCTTTGGCCCATCGAGTCTGCACCAGTCAAAACCAGTGCCTAACTATTCTAATTCCATTTTCCAGCACTAGGCCCATAGCCTTGTATGCCATGGCATTGCAAGTGCACATCCAAATACTCCTTAAATGTTATGAGGGTTTCTGCCTCTACCATCCTTTCAGGCAGTGAGTTCCAGATTCCCACCACCCTCTGGGTGAAAAAATTCTTCCTCACATCCCCTCTAAACCTCCTGCCCCTTACCTTAAATCTATGCCCCCTGGTTATTGATCCCCCCACCAAGGGGAAAAGTTCCTTCCTGTCTACCCTATCTATGCCTCTCATAATTTTATATACCTCAATCCCCCTCAATCTCCTCTGCTCCAGGGAAAATAACCCCAGTCTATCCAATCTCTCCTCATAACTAAAACTCTCCAGTCCAGGCAACATCCTGGTAAATCTCCTCTGCACTCTCTCTAATGCAATCGCATCCTTCCTATAATGCGGATTCCAGAACTGCACGCAATACTCTAGCTGTGGCCTAACCAGCGTTTTATGCAGTTCCAGCATAACCTCCCTGCTCTTATATTCTATGCGTCGGCTAATAAAGGCAAGTATCCCATATGCCTTCTTAACCACCTTATCTACCTGTCCCGCTACCTTAAGGGACCGGTGGACATGCACACCAAGGCCCCTCTGATCCTCGGTACTTCCCAAGGTCCTACCATTCATCGTGTATTCCCATGCCTTGTTTGTCCTGCCCAAGTGCATTACACTTATCCAGAGTAAATTCCATTTGCCACTGACCAGCCCGCCTATATCCTCCTGTAATCTAAGGCTATTCCCCTCACTATTTACCACCCCACCAATTTTTGTATCATCTGTGAACTAACTGATCAACCCTCCTATATTCAAGTCTAAATCGTTTATATACACCACAAACAGTAAGGGACCCAACACCAATCCCTGTGGAACCCCACTGGACACAGGCATCCAGTCACAAAAACACCCCTCGACTATCACCCTCTGCTTCCTGCTACTCAGCCAATTCTGGATCCAATTTGCCAAATTGCCTTGGATCCCATGGGCTCTTACCTTTGTTATCCGTCTCCCATGCGGGACCTTATCAAAAGCCTTGCTGTAGTCCAAGTAGACTCCGTCAAATGCGTTGCCCTCATCTACACACCTGGTCACCTCTTCGAAAAATTCAATCAAATTGGTCAGACGTGACCTTCCCTTAACAAAACCATGCTGACTGTCCTTGATTAATCCCTGCCTCTCCAAGTGTAGATTAATTCTGTCCCTCAGAATTGCTTCCAATAGTTTCCCCACCACTGAGGTTAGACTGACTGGCCTGTAGTTCCCTGGTTTATCCTTTCCTCCCTTCTTGAATATCGGTACTACATTGGTTGCCTTCCAGTCCTCTGGCACCTCTCCTGTGGCCAGAGAGGCAATAAAAATTATTGCCAGCGCCCCTGCTATCTCCTCCCTTGCCTCACTCAACAGCCTGAGATACATTTCATCCGGGCCTGGAGATTTATCTACTTTTAAGCCTGCCAGACCAATTAGAACCTCCTCCCTTTCTATGCTAATTTCTTTAATTATATCACAAATACTTCTGCCTGATTTCCATACCCACATCATCCCTCTCACTTGTGAACACCGACACAAAGTATTCATTTAGAACCTTACCTACGTCTTCCGGCTCCACACACAAATTACCACTATGGTCCTTAATGGGCCCTACTCTTTCCCTAGTTATCCTCTTGCTCTTAATGCACTCATAAAATAACTTCGGCAAGTAAAATAAAGGAAAATCCAATGTTATTTTATGCCCCCTTTTTGCTCTCCTAATTTTCTTTTTAAGTTTCCCCCCCCCTACACATTCTATACTCCTCTAGGGCCTCCGTTGTTTTGAGCCCTCGGTATCTGCCATAAGCCTCCCTTTTTCTCTTTATCCAATCCTGTATATCCCTCGACATCCAGGGCTCCCTGGATTTGTTGGTCCCACCCTTTATCTTTACTGGAACATGTTGGGCCTGTACTCTCCCCATTTCCTTCTTGAATGAGTCCCACTGCTCTGACGCAGATTTACCTAAAAGTAACTGCTCCCAGTCCACTCTGGCTAAATCATATCTGATCTTATTAAAATCGGCCTTCCCCCAATTTAGGTTTCTGGCCCATCCTTGTCCTTTTCCATAACAATCTTGAATCTAACGGAGTTATGATCACTATCTGCAAAATGCTCCCCCACTGATACCTCTACCACTTGCCCGGCATCATTCCCTAAAATTAAGTCCAGGATTTCCCCCTCTTTTATAGGACCTTCTACGTACTGGCTTAAAAAGTTCTCCTGGATGCATTTTAAGAATTCCACTCCCTCTAAACCTATCACACTATGACTGACCCAGTTAATGTTGAAGAAGTTGAAATTCCCCACTATTACTACCCTATTATTTTTACACTTCTCTGAAATTTGCCTATATATCTGCTCTTCTATTTCTCTCTGACTGTTTGGGGGCCTATAGTACACTCCCAGTTTTTTAGTTCTACCCATATGGCTTCTTTTGAGGAGCCTTCTAAGATGTCATCCCTCCTTACTGCTGTAATTGACTCCTTGATCAATATTGCGATAGCCACTCCTCTTTTACCTCCTTCCCCTTCTCGCCTGAAGTCCCTATATCCTGGAATACTGAGCTGCCAATCCTGCCCCTCTCTCAACCATGTCCCTGTGACAGCAATGACATCATACTTCCATGTGTTAATTTGTGCCTTCAACTCATCTGCCTTATTCGTCAGACTCCTTGCATTAAAATAAATGCCATCCACCCTTGCCAAGCTCCCTTGTGCCTTAACTGGCCTATAATTTCTATGCCTTCCAGACTCACTTACTCCCTCTTCTAATTTTGGCTGTGCATCTCCCCTTGCCAAACCACCTCTCAGGATCCCATCCCCCACCCCCCCCCGCCAAGTTAATTTAAACCCTCCTCAACAGCACTAGCAAACCTCCCCACAAGGATGTTGATCCCATTTTGGTTCAGGTGTAACCCGTCCGCCTTGTACAGGTCCCACCGCCCCCAAAAACGGTCCCAATGTCCCCAGAAATCTAAAGCCCTCTCTCCTGCACCATCTCTGCAGCCACGCATTCATCTGGACCAACCTCATATTTCTATACTCACTAGCGCGTGGCACCAGAAGTAATCCAGAGATTATACCTTTGAGGTCCTTCCTGTTTTTTAATCTGTTTCCTAGCTCCCTAAACTCTGCTTGCAGGACCTCACCCTCTTTCTACCTATGTCACTGGTACCAATGTGTACCATGATCTCTATCTGTTTGCCCTCCCCCTTTAGAAAGCCCTGCAGCTGTTCAGTGACATCCTTGACCCTGACACCAGGGAGGCAACATACCATCCTGGAGTCACGTCTACAGCCGCAGAAACGCCTGTCAACTGCTTTACTATCAAGGCTCCAACCACTATTGCTCTTCCTCTCTTTTCCCCCCCCACCCCTGTGCAGCTGAGCCACTCAGTGCCATGAGCGTGGCTGCACTCCACAGAGGAACCGTCACTCACCGTTTTCCAACACAAAAAAATGATTCTTGCGCGAGATGCATCCTGGGGGTTTCCTGACTCACTGCCTGATACCTTTCTTCTGACTGATGGTCACCCATTCCCTCTCTGCACTTCCGTAAGCTGTGGGGTGACCTCATCTAAAAATGTGCTATCCACGAAACTCTCAGCCTCGCGGATGCACCTCAGTGCCCCCAGCTGCCGCTCAAGCTCCGAAACTCGGAGCTCAAGTAGTTGCAGCTGGTGGCACTTTCTGTACACGTGGTCGGTCAGAGCGCAAGGAGCGTCTAAGACTTCCCACATGTTGCAGGTGGTGCATAACACGGGACTGAGCTGCCATGCCATGCCTCTAGTTGGGAAAAAAAACCCTTACTTTAAGTTAAATACAGTAAAAAAAAAAAGTTAATTTATTTATGTACTTTAAATAAAAACTAGAACCCTTACCTTTCCTTAGCTTAATCTATTTTAAACTGGAGAAAAACACTTACTCACCACTCACCAATCAGCTTTCACCTTTGTGCAGACGTCACTTTTTTAAGCTTCCCCGCACTCGGGCTGGTTCTGATTTCTCCGCCACTCTCTCGCGCTGTCTTGTGATGTCATTTTTGTTATTTTCAACAAGAACTGACTGCAGGACACTTTTCCCAGACTGCTTCACCGCGATGCTGACTGCGGGACGCTCTGCCCAGACTGCTTCACCACGATGCTGACGGCAGGACACTCTTCCCAACAGGGAGAGCAGGCCTGGCACGCAGTTCGCGTATGCACGCGAAAGAGCACTTCAATCTCCCTACGGCACGGAACTGCCTTGGAGATTGAAGCGCTTTTTGAAAAAACGAATAAATACAATAAAAATTCAATGAAACAGGACCCTTCATGTGACTGTGTCACATAAGATGGGACATGTTTTTAATTTCAAAAGAAAGTTTTTATTTAATTTGTAATAGCTTTGGGTAACCTCATCCCGCTCGTGGATGAGGTTTCCTAAAAAATGTAAAGGCCGCTTGGCCTTTTCGCCTGCCCGCCAATCGTTAGGTTGGACAGGCAGCGTAAACTCAACTTAATTACCTAGTTAATGGCCTTAATAAGCCTTTCAATTATTGGCGGATGCGCAGCTGACTCTGGCGTGCGATTGCCAAACAAAGTATCGCGATGGTGCGCGGTGACGTCGGGGTGCACATCCCACGTCATGGCACGTCATTTTATGTTCCGGTGTGTCGGGCGCACGCCAAAGGTAAAATTCTGGCCCAAGCCTCTGGAGTGTGACTTGAACCCACAATTTTCTGACTTGGAGACGAGCCATTGAGCTACAGCTGACACTGTTTCTGGTGAGGAATCTATTGTGAATATCAGAACAAATGGCCTCAGATTTTCTTGGGCCAGTTTTAAATATTAAGATTTCCTGTATTTTTTTTTTCCCTCTCATGCCTTTATACTGTGGATTAAGCTGATGCCTGTGTAATGTTTGGGTTCTGCCCTGTAACTCTCAAGTGCTAGGATCCAGAACTACATGGTGTGAGTTGTGTTTGTGTGCAAGTTGCAGATGCTGCAGTTCAAGTAGGCTAGCATTGCAGAGCAATCTCACACGAAATAGTTTCATGCCAGTTTCTCTAACCTCGGGGATTTACAAGCAGCCGACAACCTATGCAAACCACTGCCCCTTAATAACCCATGGATGTGCTGTTAAAGCGTGAAAGGCACTATCTGTACGTTAGCAGAAGCAGAATCCAGCGAGTAATCCTTTGCAGTCCAGTGTAACTGCTTGCTGTGTGTAGTATTGGAATAGAGCAAATTCAGGATCTCTTTTAAATTTAAAAAGCCATTAGGTATTCTTAATTTGGTGAGAATTAACGCAACTCTGAAGTTCTAACCTAGTTGTGAAAGTGTCAGGTATGAACTGAGTTCTTGCTGGTGCTCGATTTGGCTCTGTCACTGACCTGCTTTTTCCTTCAGTCTTGCTCTGTTGACCTGCATTTCAAGTATTTTCTCCTTTGTCCGAAGGAAACCTAGCATTTTGACTTTACTTTTCTTTCTTCCCCAGGAGGGGCAAGGCAGCTTTCAAGACCCCTGTCACAGCTCAAAAGGCAGCTGGGTCTCACGCTGCACAGAAACAGCGTGGCAGCCAAGAGTCCCTGGAGTCGCTATACTTCACCCCACTGCCCAGTCAGGGCCAGTCCAAACTGGACACCAGCCTCAGCTCCCTAGGGGACCTTAGTCTGGACTCAGCCAAGAAAACCCGTTCTGGGCGGAGACGCACAACTCAAGTCATCAACATCCTCATGACAAAGGTATGGATAGAAATCTCTTCTGTTGTGAGAGTGGAGGGCTATGTAAGGGAAGATTTAATTCCAGATATAATAGTTCTTTCTTCTTAGTCCACCCCACTAGTGGTAGCAGTCGGCTACTTGCACTGTGTCTTAAATGCTGGACAGTGTCCAGAGGTGGTCTGCCTTTTCTTGGTAACTTAACTGCTCCCTCCACCACCGACGCACAGTGGCAACAGTGTGTACCATCTACATGATGCACTGCAGGAACTCACCAAGGCTCCTTAGACAGTACCTTCCAAGCCCACGATCTCTACCAACTAGAAGGACAAGGGCAGCAAATGTGTGGGAGCACCACCGCCTGCAAGTTCCCCTCCAAGCCACTTACCATCCTGACTTGGCAATATATCTTCAGTCACTGGGTCAAAATCCTGGAACTCCCTCCCGAACAGCACTGTGGGTGTACCTACACCACTTGGAAAGCCAACAGAATGCTATCGTTTATTGCGAGGGGAATTGAATACAAAAGTAGGGAGGTTATGCTTCAGTTATACAGGGCATTGGTGAGACCACATCTGGAGTACTGTGTACAGTATTGGTCTCCTTATTTAAGGAAGAATTTAATGCGTTGGAAGAAGTTCAGATGAAAGTTTATTAGACTAATACCTGGAATGGAAAGGTTGGACAGCTAGGCTGTTTCCACTGGAGTTTAGAAGAGAGAGGTGACTTGATTGCAACATAAGATCCTGAGGGGTTTTGACAGGGTGGATATTGAAAGGATGTTTCCACTTGTGGGAGAGTCTAGAACTAGGGGTCACTGTTTAAGATAAGAGGTCACCCATTTAGAACAGAGATGAGGAGAAATTTTTTCCCTGAGGGTCATGAATCTTTGGAACTCTTTTCCTCAAAAGGAGGTGGAAGCAGAGTCTATGAATATAAGGCAGAACTAGATAGATTCTTGATAAGCAAGGAGGTGAAATGTTATCGGGGGTAGGTGGGAATGTGGAATTGAGTTTACAATCAGATCAACCGTGTTCTTATTGAATGGCGAAGCAGGCTTGAGGGGCCGAGTGGCCTACTCCTCCTAACTCGTATGTTCGTATGGACTGCAGTGATTCAAGAAGGTGGTGGCTCACCAACACCTTTTTTAAAAAAATTGATTGATTCTTTCATGGGATGTGGGTGTCACTGGCAAGGCCAGCATTTGTTGCCCATCCCTAATTGCCCTTGAGCTGAGTGGCTTGTTAGCCCATTTCAGGGGGCAGTTAGGAGTCAACCACATTGCTGTGGATCTGGAGTCACATGTAGGCCAGACCAGGTAAGGACGGCAGATTCCCTTCCCTAAAGGACATTAGTGAACCAGATGGGTTTTTATGACAATCGATGATGGTTTTGCGCTCACCGTCACTGAGTCTAGCTTTTGAATATTCAGATTTATTATTTGAATTTAAATTCTACCAGCTACTGTTGTGGGATTTGAACCCATGTCCCCAGACCGTTAGCCTGAGCCACTGGATTACTACTCTAGTGACATTACCACTAAGCCACTGTCTCCCTCGAAAGGGCAGTTAGTATCTTCTCCAAGGTAGTTAGGGATGGACATTAAATACTGACCTAGCCAACAACACGTGCATCCCAAAAATATATTTATTAAATAAAAGCGAATTCCTTTTCATCTGCTGAAGCAACGTTTATATTGTGCAGACCAAAAGCAGCTGGCTGTCTTGGTGAGAATTCTTCTTTGTTAAACTTTGTTCCTCTTGCCTTCCTCGCAGAAGGAAACCGTTGAGTACGAGGAAGCCAGTACTTCGAACTCTTCATTCTCAGGCATCCAGGCCTCAGCCTCCCACCCGAAACTCTCGGGCCGGCCTTCCCGGGGAGGCCGAAGGAACCGGCCCACCTCCGTCACCTCGCTGCCAACCATCGACCGCTCCCTGTCCCAGGACTCGCTGGACAGCAGCAGCAACACAGAGGACTTAGGGGCCGCTGCCCTGATGAACCTGCCAGGCTACCGGCCTTCAACTCGGAGGTCCACCAGGCTGTCCACATTCGGCAGCATCGCCTCAAGTATGTTGACAAGGGAAAGGTGGGGAGATGTGATGGTTGTTGTGCGAATGAGAAGGCAGGGGTGAGCAGAGGGAGGCAGAGCTGGGGTATTGTGTCCATTTCTCAGACCACACTTTAGGAAAGATGTCATCCTCCTGGCAGAGATGGAGAGAAAATTTACTAGAATGGTCCCAGGGATGAAGGACTTCAGTTACGTGGAGAGACTGGAGAAGCTGGGAGTGTTCGCCTTACAGCAGAGGAGGTTATGGGGGGATTTAATAGTGGTGTCAAAATCATGAGCGGTTTTAATAGTATAGCTAAGGAGACGCTGTTTCCAGTGGGGGGTGGGGGAAGGTTAGTAAGCAGAGGAGACAGATTTAAAGTAATTGGCAGAAGAACCGGGGGCAGGGATGTGGGGATTGGCGACGGCATCAAGACCATTTTTACACAAGTGAGCTGTTGCGAACTGCATGAAGGGATGGTGAAAGCAGATCCAATAATAACATTCAAGAGGGAAATGGATAAATATTTTGCAGGGCGACAGGGAAAGGGCAGGGGAGTGGAGTTAATTGGATAGCTGTCTCAAAACAGGCTCAGGCACGTTGGACCAAATAGACTTCTTCAGTACTGTAAGAGTTTGTGAATGTGTAAATATTTGCTGGTGGCTGTTGCAGGGGTCAGTATGTGTTTAACTATTGATTGTAGATCAAGACAGACACAAGAAAAGGGGCAGGGAAGATAGATGCTCGCGGTGATATAGCACCTCAAAGCACTTCAGTGCATGGGTGAACAGGCACACGCTGAATTATTTTTATGTAAATCGTTTTGCAGACAAAGCACAGTACCCTGCATATATTTCAGTTAACTGGATTTTGGGTTTTATTAAATGAAGAAAGTTCACTCAGGCTGGAGAGTCAGTTGGAAATTTCAAAACTGAAATTGATAGATTTTTGTTAGGATGGGGAGTGGAGGTCCTTGAGCAATATTAGGTGAATTAAGTTGAGGTACAGATCAGTCATGACCTAATTGAATGGCATTAACAGGCTCGAGGGGCCTTCTCCTGTTATGTCCTTACAGGCAGCTGCTCATGACAGGCCTGTCTATCCTCCTCCCCTGTGACAACCACATGTAATTGTTCAGTTCCAGGGATAGTGATTTCCTATCTCCAGTAGAAAATCTTTATTCAGTAATAATTTTTTAAAATGTGCAGAAAAAACTGGCTAGGTCTGGTAGCATTGGCGGAGAGAGAAACGGAGATAACATTTCAAGTGCAGAGTTCACAGAATCTCAGTGCAGAAGAGGCCCTTCGCACCTCCGAAACACGGATGCTGCCAGACCTGCTGAGCTTTTCCAGCACTTGTTTTATTCCAGATCTCCAGCATCTGCAGTATTTGGCACTTGTTTAATCTTTATTCAGTACCTGCCTGTATTTATGCCTGCCTGATTTAGCTTATTTATGTCCGTGTGCCTGGCAAAGTCCTGATGGGTTTTGTATTACGTTTGCTTTTCTCCCAATCCCCTTGGTCAGGTTCAAACACTTTGTACCCAGGAAGCTGCCAGGATGAGCCCGATCAGCTGGAGGATTGGAATCGGATTGCTGAGCTACAGCGACGGAATGGTGTGTGTCCCCCACATATGAAGACCTCGTATCCGTTGGAATCCAACGTAAGGAAACTGGTTTACTTCATGGTTCTACCACCCCCACCCCCACCAGAGGAAATTGCCTCTCTCTATCCGCCTTCTCACATAATAGTGATTGCAACTTACAGCTGAGAAGGAGGTCATTCGGCCCATTGACCCTGTGCTGCCTGTTTGCAAGAACAGTCATGCTTTAATCCAACATTCCTTATTTTTGAACATAATCCTGTAAGTTCCTCATCCTCAAGTAACTGCCCAGCTCTCTTTTAAAATTTACATAATCAGCCTCCACGGTATTTTCCGGATCCCTCAAGTGAATAAATCTCTCCTGTCCCCTCTAGGTCTTTTGTCAATGATCCATGACCTCTGCTTATTGACCCACTTGCCAGAGGGAATAGTTTTTTTTCCTCTGTCTCCTCTATCAAATCAGTTCATCATCCTGTAAAGACTTGTATTTGGTGATACTTTAGACTTAGAAGGCTTCCTGCATCTAGAGGTGCATGAGACAGATGAAGCACATGTTTACTCCTGTTTTCCATAGCTTGTCTTGCCTGGAATAGGTGGCTAGCCTGAAATCGGGCTATAGCTTGAGGGGTGCCACTCCACGTCAAGCATGGCTGACCAGGAGACTCTCACGTTCTTACCACCTGCCATAGGTGTATTGGAAGGACTAGCAGGTTGATGATCAACCTGTTTGACCGCATTATGACCATCTTGGCCATCAAGTCCTGGTGTGGGACTTGAACCCACAACTTCTGGCTCAGAGATGGGTGCACTATCTTTGCGCCACAAGAAACCCCCACCCCTCAACCTCATTCTTTAAGGTTGTTTATCATCTTCCCATCACAGTTCTGTGGGTTGGGTGGGGTGGCTTGGGTAGTGACTATCCAGTGGTCTATTTGATCTTGGAGGGCATCACAGCTGAAATGGATGCTGCCCACACCTGGCACACTCGATGAGGCTCTCCCCAACAGGATTCAGGAAGCAGCGATCAGGAGCCGGTCTGCTTCCTTGGCGCCCTTGGCCAGAGATCACAGACCAGGAGTCGCACCCTGGCCACTAGGAAACGTTATGGGGTGATGTGATCATTGGCAGGATCAGTGGAGTTAAGGCTTGAAGGGACTGAATGGCCTCCTCCCCTTCCTCTGTATCCGAGCAAAGGTGAGCTTGTTGAACCAGCAGCACGTGGCATAACTCAAATATCAGCCTTGTATTGATTTGGTTCATGTGGAATGCCCATCGCTGCCACCTGAGGGGAACTAGAAGTGAGCAATAAATGCAGGCCTTCCCAGTGCCGCCCACTTCCTGATTTCTTTTAATTCAGCAAGTGCCCTCACCAACTCACCTTCTCAGATTACTTCATCATCACTCCGATTCTTAATTCCCTGCCCTACATCAGGAAATGTCAGGGGGAGAAAATATCAGGGGAGAGTTACCAGATCATCAGCTCACAACGGCCCTCATCAGACTTTTTAATTTATTCGTGGGACGTGGGCATCGCAGGCAAGGCCAGCATTTATTACCCATCCCGGACTGTCCTTGAGAAGCTGGCCTTGAATATAACTGAGTGCCTCACTCGGCCATTTTGAAAGGCAGTTAAGATTCATCCACATCGCTGTGGATCTGGAGTCACATAGAGGCCAGACTGGGTAAGGGCAGCAGGTTTCTTCCCCTTCTGTGCTTACCCGGTCTGGCCTACATGTGACTCCAGATCCACAGCAAATGTGTTTGACTCTTAATTGTCCCCTAAAATGGATTATCAAGCCACTCAGTTCAAGGGCAATTAGGGATGGGCAACAAATGTTGGCCTTGCCAGTGACGCCCACATCCAATCAAAGAATAAAAGGACAAAAAGGCTGATGTGGCAGGATTTGACCTCCTGTCTCTGGATCATTAGTCCATAGTAACCTCTGAGTTACTAGTGCAGTAACATTACTGCTGTGCTACTGTCCTCCTATCCTAAAACCCCCTCCCCAATCCCTGGGAGACACCAGCAAAACCCTCAGACCAATTGGGGAGGAGAAGAGGAGTTCCTCAAAGGCAACTCAACAAAGCTTGTTGACTTTACTCCAGTGCAAAGTCTCCTGGAAACAAATTAATCACTATTTTTCTTTCATCTTCTCTCTCCCCACCCCCCAACAGACTGCTACCAACGAATCGATGATCACTGAGGACGAGCTGAGGCTCGGAGACCCTGAGGAGACTCTCAGACGGGCCACCCTGCTGCCCCAGCAGATAAAGGAGATGAGCACCAGCCGCCTGAAGAGGCTGTCCTCCGACTCTCGTGAGCCCAACTGGAAAGGAGTCACCACTCGCCAGCGCAAGCGACTCTCCGAGGAGACACACCAGGGATCGGGCACCCCTGAGGTAAGAAGAGGCTGAGAGCCATAGCCCATTCACTTTGGTGGGCAGAGGCTTATGTGGGCCTTAAAACACTGGGACGGATCTGTTGGGCTGAACAGCCTGTTTTCTGTTCCGTAGGTTTCCGAAAGGAAAGAAAATTTTAATTTTGTACAGCACCTTTCACAACCTCAGGATGTCCCAAAGCGCTTGACAGCCCATTAAGTATCTTCCCTCCCCCCCTGCCAAGTGCAGTCAGTGTTATAGGAAACGTGACAGCTAATTTGCACACAAGATCCACCAACCACTACATGCTGATAGTGGTGTTAAACTAAGATGCTGTCTGCCCCCTCAGCTGGGTATAATAGATCCCATGGCCTATTCTGAAGATCCGAGGAGTTCTGCCCCTCCCAATCTTCACTAAAACAGACTACCTGGTCGTTTGAATCGTTTCAGTTTGTGGGACCTTGCTGTGTGCAAATTGGCTGCAGTGTTTTCTGCATTGCAATGGTGACCGCACTTCAGAAGTACACCGTCAGCTATAGAATGCTTTGGGACAACCTGAGGTTGTGAAATGTGCGATATAAATACAAGTCTTTGTTTCTAATTGCACAGCTTGGCGGTTGGAGCTTCTGAGGGTGAGTCTGCCAATTCCCAGCCACACAGACAATGCCAGAACTGAGAAGCTATACCTATCTGGAAAGGCTCAAAAGGCTGGGACTCTTTGCTCTTGATAAGAGGAGGCACAGAGGTTATCTGATAAAGGTCTTTAAAATTATAAAGGGGCTTAATGGGATAGATATAAAGATTTTCCCACTGTGGTGGGGGAGGGTGGCGGAGCCTAAAACCCGGGGTCATAAACATAAGATAGTCACTATTAAATCCAATGGGGAATTCAGGAGAAACTTCTTTACCCAGAGGGCGGTGAGAATGTGGAACTGACTACCATAGGGAGTGGTCGAGGTGAATAGCATAGATACATTTAAAGGGAAGTTAGATAAATACAATGAGGAAGAAAGGGATAGAAGAATACGCTGACGGGGTGAGATGAAGAGCGGGTAGAAGGAAGTTTGTGCAGAGCATTAACACTGGCATAGCAGTGTGTTGTACGTTGCATGTAAATTCTGAGGGGAATGGAACCTGAACATTGATTAAGACTGGGTTTTGAAGTTGAGACTGCTTTGAATGAATGAGTGTTGTACACAGTGCAGATCTGTCAGTGTACAGTGTCTGCACTCCTTTGTAATTCTTTCTGCACTTAAATGATTTTTCCTTAATTTGCAGGCCAAGAAGCAACTGAGCTGTTTTCCACGGCCCTTGACTCCAAAGGAAAAGGAGAAACGTGGCCACTCGCTGTTTGAGAGCCAAGCCAAGCGCCTGACTCAAAATAAGGCCAAGAACCAGGTGCATTTCTCCGCTACTGCAGCCCAATTTTAGATCAAAAGAAAGGACGAACCAGTATTAATAAGTATTCTGGTATCCTGGCCAATGTTTATCCCTCAGCTAAGACAGATTATCTGGTCATTATCTCATTATTGTTTGTGGGATCTTACTGTGCACAAATTGGCTGCCACATTTCCTACATTACAATAGTAACTGCTGTTACAATCTTGGTAGAGACCAGTAACTTTTAAAAAGAAATTCAAACTCTCAGTTATTAACTGGGAATTATGCTTGCGCCAAAAGCTTTCACATTTTAAACAAAAACTTTTACTGTTACTACTAGCTTAGTAGTAGCACTACATTTTATAAACACTCGTACTTTAAACCTGGAAATCTCAACAGGATACTCCCTGTTCAACTTCTAATTCCACCCCAAGAGTTCCCCGATACTTTACAGGACCTTGAGGGTTCCTTCGCTCCTCCTGGGACCAAATCAAGCTGTGCCACAGCTCTCAGGAATTCACTTTGACTCTCCTTCGTGTTACCGCTATTCTCCGAGGTCTGAGATTTCTTGGGGCCCTCCCACTAGCATCTGGCTAGGCGAACCCTTCAACTTTCCTTCAAAACCTCACAATTGTGGAGTCCCCAGATCAAGCAAGATCACTGCATTCTTGCTTAGTGATTCCAGGTCAGAAGCTGCCGCCCGCCCCTCCACACTCTGCTTTTGGTTCCCCTGGCAGGCTCTCTCTCTCTGCCTTTCTCAGAGCTGCTCCCAGGCTGACCACCTGTTTATATGAGAAAACACGCCAATAAAAATCCAGAACAACAAAAAAAGCCCTCCCGCCAATCCCCATGGTAACATGTCGCACCTGAGATGTCCAGATAGAAGTTTAAACTAATTACCTTCAATTCCCAAACCTTCCCTTTTGAGCTTCTTGGTGGACGTGCCTACAGCTGTCCCGATAAAGGATATGTTCCCCGTATGGTTTCCCAAAATAGAGAGGTAGCCCATTGTTTATTGTTTTTCCACTTCCACTTCTGACCTTATTAAATAAACATAGGCCACCCTATGATTTCTTTAGGTTTCTTTACCAGCTTCTCAAACCAGGGTGTTTTAATTTATTTTGCCTTTAAAAATTTATGCACGTATGAATTAGCAGGAGTAGGCCACTCGGCCCCTCAAACCTGCTCTGCCATTTAATGAGATCATGGCTGATCTGATTGTAACCTCCACTCCACCTTCCCGCCTATCCCTGATAACTCTTCACCCCCTTGCTTATCAAGAATCTATCTAGGTCTGCCTTAAAAAATGTTCAGAGACTCTGCTTCCACCACCTTTGGAGGGAGAGAGTTCCAAAACATCACCACTCTCTGAGGGAAAAAAATTCTTTCTTAAATTTTTAAACAGTGACAGTGACTCCTAGTTCTAGATTCTTCCACAACAGGAAACATCCTCTCCACATGCGACCTGTCAAGTCCCCTCAGAATCTTGAAGATTTCAATCAAATCGTCTCTTCCTCTTCTTGACTCCAATGGATACAAGCCTAGCCTGTCCAAACTTTCCTCATAAAGCAACCTGCACATTACTGGTATTAGCCTAGTAAACATTCTCTGAATTGCTTCTAATGCATTTACATCCCCCATTAAATAAGGAGACCAATACTGTACACATAACTGAAGCATAATTTTGTTTACAAAATTGTGAGGGGTATAGACAGAGTAAATGCGAGTAGGCTCTTTCCACTTAGATTAGGAGAAATAAACACGAGAGGACATGGCTTTAGGGTGAAAGGGGAAAGGTTTAGGGGGAACTTATTCACTCAGAGTGGTGAGAGTGTGGAACGAGCTACCATCTGACGTGGTAAATGCGGGCTCACTCTTAAGTTTTAAGAATAAATTAGATAGATACATGGATGGGAGAGGTCTGGAGGGTTATGGTCATTGGGACTAGCAGAATAATATTTCGGCACAGGCTAGAAGGGCCGAATGGCCTGTTTTCTGTGCTGTAGTGTTCTATGGTTCTATAACCTCCTGCTTTTATATTAAATTCCCCTCATAATAAACAATAACATTCTGTTAGCTTTCCTAATTAACCTGCTGTACCTGCATACTAGCCTTTTGTGATTCATGCACTAGGACACCCAGATCCCTCTGAATCTCAGACCTCAGCAATCTCTCACCATTTAGATCATTTTCTTTTTTATTCTTCCTGCCATAATTGACAATTTCACACTTTCCCACATTATACTCCATTTGCCAGATTTTTGCTCACTCCCTTTATCTATGCTCCTATGTCGCCTCCTTGCATCCTCTTCAAAACTCACTTTTCTACCTATCTTTGTGTTATTAGCAAATTTAGCAACAGTATCTTCCGTCCCTTCACCCAAGTCATTTATATAAATTGTAAAAAGTTGAGGCCCCAGCACTGATCCCTGTGGCACACCACTCGTCACATCCTGCCAACCAGAAAAAGACCCATTTATGCCTACTCTGCTTTCTGTTAGCTAGCCAATCTTCTATCCATGCCAATATGTTACCCCCACACCTTGAGCTTTTATTTTCTACAATAGCTTTTGATGTGGCACCTTATCAAATGCCTTCTGTTAATTTGGAAATTGAAATTTAGATTAAAAATTATAATCTGAAGCTTATGAATCATAAAATGAGATATTCCTAACCCTGCACTTCAATAAATACATCATTGGTTGTAAACTCTTTGGGATGTCCTGAGGTTGTGAAAGGTGTCAAAGAAATGCAAGTTTGTTCATCTTTGTATAGTGACAGATACATGACGTAGTGATGAGAAGGCTTTTCCATCTGTGTTTCCCGTATTGGCCCGTGTGATGCATTTAACCTGCGGTGACGTTGTGGGAATTTTGTACTGAAATCTGAAGACTGTGACCATCTCCTGCCCCACAATACGGTCCTCTGCAGTTCAAGTTGCCCGGATTGTAGAGTGAAGCATATACACCAATACATGACATCAGGTCGGGAAAGGTTTAGTGAATCGAATTATTATTTTGATTTGGTAGCAGGCAGATCTGACACAGCACATTCATGGAAGGTGAGTGTTCCTTCCCAGTGGGTTGATGCAACTGAGTGACTCACGAGGCTGCTCAGAATGGATCAGGTTGATGTGAGCTTGGAGTCACATTTAGACCCAGTCACGTTTAGACCCAGACTGAGTAAAGACTTTCTTTTATTAAATGGCTTTCGCGAAAACAGATGTCATGCATTATTTTCCAATTCTCTGTTCAAGAGCCTTTTAGATGTGATTTATTAATGCTGGTCATGGAGGTTGTGTGATGGTTAGGGATTATCCCATCTCCTGGCCTCATGTTTTGGAGATCAGTGGTGCATTTTGGTTACATAGTTTGGAAAGGTTGGGACCCTGTTCCTTGGAGGAGAGAAGGTTAAGAGGAGATTTGATTGAGATATTCAAAATCATGAGGGGTCTGGGTAGATGGGGAGAAACTGTTCCCATTGGTGGAAGGATCGAGAACCAGAGGGCACAGATTTAAGGTGATTGGCAAAAGAAGCAATGGAGACACAAGGAAAGAAGTGGTTAAGACCTGGAAGTGTGCTGCCTGGAAGTGTGGTGGAGGCAGATTCAGTTGAGGCGTTCGAGGGGGAATTGGATTATTATCTGAAAAAGAAAAATGTGCAGAGCTACGGAGAGTGGCACTAGGTAAATTGCTCCTTCAGAGCCAGTGCAGTCCCGACAGGCTGAATGGTCACCTTCTGTGCAGTAACCATTCTGTGATTCTGTGTAATCCAGTTGTTCTCTTCCACAGTAAAGCATGTTGCAGCATCAACACTTTCACCTGTCAACTGACCTTCCTTGCACTGCACTGAGCTTCAGTCATCAGCTGCAGGTTTGCAAACTCTCCTGTCCTTTCCCATTGGAGCCTGTTGTATGGAGAGAAGCTTCTGCGCAACCCCTTTGGTTCCCACTTCCCTTCCCTTCATTTACCTCTTGTTTTTCTTCCTCCCTCCTCCCAGGACAATAGACGCAAGTCGATATCTTACACCGTCTTGAACACACCTCGAAAGTTGGGCAACACTCTGCTGAGGGGAATCAATAAGAGGGTAACTCCCAGCAAAACCCCCAAGAAAACCCCAAAGAAATCACCCAGGAAATCTCCCAAATCAAATTCTAGAAAGGTAAGTAGCTGGTTAAAAGGCAGGGGCACAAGTCAGTCAGGAGAAAAGCTGGTGTTTTTTTAATACTTGTTGGGTTGTGGGTGTGTCTTACCCATCCCTAGTTTTGCTGGAAGTATTAAAAGTTAAGCATTGGTGTGGGACTGGAGTCAGATGTGAGTAGGGGTGGCAGGTTTCCCCCCTAAGTGAACCATTTGGGTTTTTAACAAAAATCCAACACCCTTGCGGTCACTTTAACTGATGGCAGCCCACAAATCAGCAGCTTTATTGAATATAAGTTGCCCTTTAGGGATTTGAACTCTTATTCTCTGTTTGTCCAAAACCATAGACATTAGGCCATCGTTCCCCATCTGATTACTGCTACTTGAATCATCTCCATTCTGACACCCCCATGGTGCCCCGAACCCGATCCTCGCCCCCTCTCCAACCCTTGCTGCAGGCACCTGGCCTGGTGTCCGTCAGTGTATGTCCGTAGGCCATTTCACCATAGGCGCCATCACAATGAAACGCGCACACCTGCACGTGTAAGAAGCAGTGGAGTCAGGGGTGGTGGTGGTGGTGGAAGAGAGACTAGTAAGCTCATCCTTGCCCTCCCCTGCCATTGGATCCACCTGTGCTCACTGTGGACCAACCAGCCTGTCAGACAATGCTGCCCTCCTGCGACACCATCCCCCAGCAGCTGGTAATACTGGCGGCGTGTATCGCGAAACGGGGAGGGTGTTGTCCCTGGCGTTCTGGGGCCAATGTTTACCCCTCGACCAGCATCTAAACTCGGGGGATCTGGGCATTATCACGATGCCATTTGCTTTGCTCTCTGGCCCCTGCTTACCTGCTTTTGCTTCTGTTTCAGGAGGGTGGCCGACGCAAAATGCTCAGGAACATGAAGATGTGAGTGTTGATTGGAGGGCGGTTTAACAAGATCCCTGAGCCAGGAACCTAACCCGCCCAGGACTGGATGTTTGTGAAGACCCGTTCTGCCTGGACAACAGTCGGGCAAACTGCTGGCTTACTCTTTTATTTTTTTAATGAAACAATTTGCCTTAAGAGTGATTAACGAGGTCAGACTGAATACCAGTCAGCGTAGAGTACAGTAGTGTTGGGAGGGTGAGTTAACTGACTCCCTGTTATACGCCTGCCTCCTAGTTTTGAATGCTCATACTGGTTACTCGAGTATTAGGATCGCAGCTAAAACTTTCTATCGAACTATATTTCTTACGTCCTTTTGCAAGCCTTCCCTGTTGTAAATTTTCCTGTTGGTGCTTTTGAAGCAGTTTTCTCCTTTTGATAAGGCTGTACAGTGGCAGCATTCGGCACTTCTCATCTGCAGAAGGTGGGTTTGTGCGCGTGACTTAATTAAAAAAAACATACAAGTTGAGGCCCAGTGCCCTAAGCAAGGGGGGTGGGGGCAGGGACCGAGTTTACCCAGCTTCGGCTGGACCTCTGCTTTCCCTTCCCCTGCCCCCCACCTCCCCTCACCCCCAGAGCACTTTCTGATCCCATGCCCGAATTAGGGGATTCCAAGATGCCTCACGCCACCCACCCCCACACTCTGCCCTCGGGACTGAAATTTAGCACTGCCACTGTATGGTTTTATGGAGTATTCCTGCAGCTAGTTAGTTTGTAGCTGTCAAGCATTGTGGCTGTACAGGTGACGAGGCTTGAGAACAGAAACCTGATCTGGTAACCTGTCTTAAAGTGGAAATGAGTGGCTGTTTGGGCAGACCTGGAGGAGGGGGCATTAACAACCGGACCCTTTTGATCAGGCTCTTTCTGGCTGTTTTATAATTCTTTCACTCTCCTCTGCTTTTACTTTCTTGCTCAGTTGAAATTGCCGTGTGTGACTTTTAGCAGAGAAATACTTTGAATAACTTTGTGCTGTAGTTAGGCAAGTGTTGAGCGCTGTTAAATTTGAGCAGCCCTCCCCCGGCCCTGCTTTTTTTTCAAAACCACGAAACGGTTTCCCAGAGACCAGGCTGACACACTGGCTGCTGACATCGCGCAGTGTGATTTCAACCCCTCGTTTCCTGTGTGCGTGTGACCAGCAGCACCAGGCAGCGGCTTCCCCCTTTTTTTGAGGGCGCTCTTGACCTTGGCTTTCGCTCGCCTTTCGCCACCTTGTCCCCTCCCAGCTGTGCCCCAGAGAATGAGACAGCCTGGCCTTGCCTTGCCAAGTCAAGATGAGTTGAGAGCGAGCGGACGTTGTTGAGCGGAACAGTCCGTGGGTTGGGGGATGCTTTGGGGATTTAGTTTAGGATTAGCCTCACTCAGGAGACACAGCTCCTTGTGTCTATAGTTAGTCGGTCGGACTTGGCTAATACGCCATCCTTGACTCAAAAAAGTGAGGTTATGTAGAACTTGCTGACATTGAGATTTATGATTGGGGGTTAGAATGGAGAGAGAGTAGAGAAAGGAGAAGAAATTGGAGGGGGGCTTACAGGGATCAGATTCAGATTGCAGCCTCTTTTTATATATCTCCCCCACCCCCCCCCCTCGAGTGAAAGACTGAGCAGCAAGTGCTGCCTTTGTCTCATTAGGTGGATTTGAATCATTTGGCTCCCTTACACTAAGACTCAGTTTACCTGATGTTATCCAATTATCTACTCCCAATTTTTTCTTTAGATAAGTAAAAGTTTTCATTGTTGATGTTCCAGCAGCTCCTGTATACAGGCTTCTGATGCTGGGAATCGCGTTGCAAGTCACTCTGTGTTGCCAGCCTGCCGCTGCTGGAGGGGCCCCAACTCCCCCAGTGCCACTGTCTGTAGAACACTAAATTAATCCTGGCAGTGTTAACAGACGTGTCCTTTTAGGTCTGGTCTCTGTACAAGTTTGCCTCCTGAATACCGCAATGCTGCATTATGTATATGTAGACATTATTAATCAGTGATTGCGTGTTTATTATGATAAGCCTGTTTTAAGCTCTTGTAGGTATAATGAAGTTGAATATTGGACTCTTAAAGACACACAGCTAATTTCAGTCATGCCAGCCTGTCTGAGCTGGTCACAAAATCCCAGCTGGTTAAGGGCACAAATTTATTTAATTTTTAGGATGCCTAATGCCAGTCTGGGAAACACTTTAAATCTTTTCATTAAAATAAAACTGAGGATCTGGCTAGACCTGTCGGTGCTGGAGAAACAGCAAGAGAGTGAGAATGTGCGTGTGTCTGTGTATGTGTGTGTGTGTGTGTGTGTGTTTTCTAGGTAAGTCGGGTTCCTTTGAAGAAAAGTTGGAGAGAAACTCAAAAAGTTTTCATTAACTCTGCACGTGTTTGTGCCTGTGTGTGTTGCGTGAGTGCGTGCATGCATGTATTTGAGTGCATACGTGTGTGTGCCTGAGTGCGTGTCTGTCCGTGTGGAGGATCCTGAGCACTATGTGGAAAGGTGAGGCAAACCTTGTAGTATCTTGAATCCGTGATTCAAAGATTTGCGAAGTGAAACCTGTTCTCTCGGGTTCAGTGGGGAGTGAGTGTGAGTGACTCCCAGAATCCCAACCCCCACCCCATGTGAGCCCATGGTCACCATGGAGAGAGACTTTTTTAAAGATACGTTTATAAAGCAGGCCTAGCTCACTGTTCAGAGCTAAGCTTGAAACTCCGTCCACACCCTGTGTAAAAGCATCCATGGGATGAAAGCAGGGTAGCACTGCAGGCATGTGGGTGAAGGAGGGAATGCCAGCGGGAAACACAGAAGGATTTGTCACGGAATCCGTCTTTTCCTCACCTTCCAGCCACTGGTCAACCCGATCCAGAGAACTTTCCTTCCCCCATTTATATTTCGTTGCTTCCCAGTGCCCCCCTTCGTATCAACACCAGCCGGCATAAGCAGGAACTATCGAGCACTTGTACTGATTGAGAATCGGTCAGGTTCTGGTGACCCACTGTGTGCTTAGTTTGTGTGGGGTCGGGGTAGGTGGTCAGAGAAGGAGTTTCCTGGTGGTCCCATTATCTGGCTGATGGGTCTGCAGACAGTGGGGCATTGACTGAGCTTGTAGTGATTTTTGTCACTGACTATATTACTGTCTGAAATGATGTACTATTTGCTTTCTCTAAAGCAGGCTTTAAAAAAATATTAATTTTTTTTATACAAGGTGTTTAGACTGTGTTTTTCTCTCTCCAGTGCAGTCCCTCTGAATGCACAATGTAATCTTAAATGTTGTCTCCACTTAATAAAATAAATGTACTTGTTGCATAAATTCTACTTGTAATTTTTGAAGGAAATGTGACACTAGCAAAGCAGATCTATTCTGAAGCAGACTGGGTGGAGTTAACTCTTTTAAAAACTATGAAATAAGCTGGAATCTCCCCAATATTCAGCAGCTGTGAGAGTAGTTGCTGGTTAGCTGAGAGAGAGAGAGAAAAGGTCCTGTATTTACATAGCGTCTTTCACAAATAATAACAATGCTGGAAATACTCGAGCAATATCTGTGGAGAGATAGAGTTAACGTTTCAGACCTATGCCCTTTCATCGGAACTGGGAAAAGTTATAAATAAAATAGGTTTTGAGCAAGGGGCGAGTGTGACGAGACTAAAGGAAGGTCTGTGATAGGGTGGAAGGCAGGAGAGAATGAATGACAGAAGAGTTGGTCTTACAGGGCAAAGGGAATGGTGTGATGGGGCAAGAAAAGAAGCAAAAGCTGTGCCTAGAGATGTGCTGCTGAGTGTAAGAGAGAACCAAAACAAGCAAACAAAATGGAGCAGAGATTATCGTCTGAAATTGTTGAATTCAATGTTGAGTCCAGAAGGCTGTGAAGTGCCTAATCGAAAGATGAGGCGCTGTTCATCGAGCTTAAGTTGAGCTTCACTGAAACAGTGCAGCAGGCCAAGGACAGAGATGTCAGTGTGAGAGCAAGGTGGAGAATTAAAATGACAGGCCAGAAGAAGCTCGGGGTCCTTGCTTGTGGATTGAACAGATGTTCATCCCCCAAGTGTAGAGGAGACCACATTTGTGAGCAGCAAATATATAGTATACTATGTTGTAAGAAGTACAAGTAAATCACTGCATGGAAAGATGCTGTGGTAAGGAGACGGGTGTTGGGGGTGATTGAGGAGTGGACCAGGGTATTATGGAGGGAAGTCCCTTCAGAGTTCTGAAAGGAAAGGGGAAGATGTTTTTGGTGGTGACAACATGCTGGAGGTGGCGGAAAATGATCTGGTGAATGCAGACGCTGGTGGGGTGGAAGGTGAGGATGAGGGGAAACCTATTGTGGTCCTGGGAGGGAGGGGAAAGACTCGGAGCAGAAGTGTGGAAAATGTGGCAGACGCGGTCAAGAGCCCTGTCAACTAGGATGGGGCGAAAATTGATTGAAGGAAGAAAGAAGACACCTCGAATGTGGGTGTGGAAGGTTACATCATCAAAACAGGTGCAATGGAGAAGGAGGAACTAGGAGAATGGAATGGAATCCATAAAGGGTGTGAGGAAATGTAACCGAGGTAGTTGTGGGAGTCGGTGGGATTTATAATAAATATTAGTCGATAGCTTATCTTCTGAAATGGAGACAGGGGAGTCGAGGAAGGGAAGAGTCTGGGATGGGCCACATGAAACTAAGAGAAGGATGGAAATTGGAAGTAAAGTTGAGAGTTCTTCCAATTCAGGTTGAGAGGAGGACATGGCACTGATACAGTCATCAATGTACTGGAAAAAAAGAGCCAGGGAGAACGCGCCTGCTTTTGGAATAGTGGTGGTTGAATCCACCTTGGGGCAGATGAAAACTCCGTTTAATGCCTCGTCTGAAAGACAGTTCCTCTGACAGTGCAGTGCGGCGCACCCTCGGTACTGACCCTCCAACAGTGCGGCACTTGCTCAAGTACTGCCCCTGTGACAGTGTGGCACTCCTTCAGGACTAACCCTCCGACAGTGCGGAACTGCACAGGAGCGTCAACATAAATTAGTGAATGTCAAACCGTGCGCGAGTCTCTGGAGTGGGACTTGACCTCTCAGTTTTGACTCAGGAAGCGAAAGTGCTATCCACTGAGCCATGGCTGGCGAGTAGCAGCTGGTCTCAGCTGGCTTGGAGTTAGAAGGTTGTGGATGCAGTACCGATGGCGTGCTCCAGTGTTGTTCTCTTGAATATACGGGCATACGAACAAGAAGCAGGAGTAGGCCATTCAGCCCCTCGAGCCTGCTCCGCTATTTAATAAGATCATGGCTGATCTGATAGTAACCTCAGATCTGCATCCCACCTACCCCCCGATAACCTATCACCCACTTGCTTACCAAGAATCTATCCACCTCCACCTTAAAAATATTGACTCTGCTTCCACAACCTTTTGAGGAAGAGAGTTCCAAAGTCACTCAACCCTCCAAGAAAAGATTTCGCTTCATCTCCATTTTAAATGGGTGACCCCTTATTTTTAAACAGTGACCCCTAGTTCTAGATTCTCCCACAAGAGGAAACATCCTCTCCACATCCACCCTGTCAAGACCCCTCAGGATCTTGTGTTTCAATCAAGTCACCTCTTACTCTTCTAAACTCCAGCAGATACAAGCCTAGCCTGTCCAACCTTTCCTCATAAGACAACCCGCGCATTCCAGGTATTAGTCTGGTAAACCTTCTCTGAACTGCTTCCTTAAAAAAGGTGACCACTACTGTACACAGGACTCCAGATGTGGTCTCACTAGTGCTCTGTATAACTTAATAACCTCCCTACTTTTGTATTCATTTCCCCTGGCAATAAATGATAACATTCTATTAGTTTTCCTAATTACCTGCTGTACCTGCATACTAGCCTTTTGTGATTCATGCACTAGGACACCCAGGTCCCTCTAAATCAGCAACTGAGACAAACTGTTTTCATTGCTTTTGCAGTTTTTGTTCTCCCTGATCAACTCCACCTTCGCATTATCCCCTTCCTTCTCTTCACTCTCTACATAGCATCAAATTTTCTCGAACTCGGTCACACCCTCCTTCCACGCTGTATCATTCTGAGATCCCTGAAGGGGCCATTTGACCCATCGTACCCATGCTGGCTCTCTGAAAGATGTCATTAATCCAGCTCCTTTGCTCTGTCATTTACTCCAGCACACTGTTATCTTTGTGAGTGAAAGCTTTGCCGGCTTGTGGATTATTTTTGTACCATAATTAAATAGCAGCTGTAATGTTCTCAGTGCAGTAAATAAACCTTTAACAATACTATCATATGTACATTCTCGTGAAACAGCAAATTAGCAGTACCATTAATTCTGATTTAAAAACTTCAAAATTAGATTTTTTTTAAGCCCCCAAGTTATTCAGTGATCTTGATTACCGCAAGTTTTGTTTTAAGCATTCAAACTTAACAGTTTTGGGTGACTATCTTAGTGTTGTAAAGTTAACACATGGGCCTGGTTTCCATGTGTCCACTTTTAAAAGAAAGCAAGGACTTTCATTTCTATAGCACCCTTCTCAACCACATGGTGTCCCGAACCACTTGACAGCTGTTGAGATAGGAAACTCAGCCATCTGTTTGTGTGCAGCAAGGATCCGCAAACAGTAATAAGATAGTCCGTCCGTGATATTGGTTAAGGGATAAATGTGGAGAACTCCTTTGCTCTTCCAATAGCAGTTGTGGGAACTTCCTAGGTGAAAGACGGCACATTGGGCAGTGTGGTACGCCCTCAGTACTGCACTGAGAGCGTGGGGCTAGACTATGGTGTTTAGGTCTTCGAAGTCGGACTTGAATCCATGATCCACGACTTTCCAGCCATGGCTGTCACCTCCAAAACGAGAATAATACCAAAATGAAACGTACCATGTCCAGGTAGTGTGAATTTGTTGTGTTTAATTTTCATGCACTATACAGTGGTGTGGTTGGTAGCAGATGTTGAGGGCTGTCAGTCCTTGGGATATCTCCCCTGTTGCTTTGGGCGGTTCATCGCAGCGATGCAGAGTGTAGCCTTTACAGCGTTAGCTTGCTTCCAGCATTGTTTCTTATAACTTCACCTCACTGAATCTTTCCCTGCGTCGCTGTTGTTAGTTTGTGGATAAGCCTCCAATTGCCACTGCTGCAAAATTTGAAAACACAAAAGAAACCGGATTGAAATCGCACACAATACAGAAGGAGGTCATTCAGCCCATCGTACTTGTGCTGGCTATTGGAAAGAGCGACCCCATTAGCGCCACTGCCCCTGCTCGTTCCCCCATAGCCCCTGCAGATTTTTTTTCTGTTGAATTCCCATTTACAATTCCATATTGAACCTGCTCTAGACAAGAGATCCATTGTCACGGATGTTATTTGTGACCTTGATCAGAACTGTTGCGTTGCCATGGCAGGGGCTGAACCCTGATTGGAGGGTTGGCGTGGTGGAAAAGATGGTCATGGATGTAGGAGGCAGCGGCACAGTTGAGGAGTGAAGGGTTCAGGTTTAGTGCCAGAATGGGAGAGATTTAGTTCATCCCTTGACGAAAGCATTAGAAGATGGTGGTCAATGTCTCACTGGGCTAATAATCCAGAGGCTCAGGCGAAATAGTCTGGGACATGGGTTCAAATCCCACCATAGCATTCAATTAATTTATTTTTTTTAAAAATCCAGAATTGACATCAAGTCTCGGTAATGGCGACCTTGAGAATGCCATCATAATAAAAACAAAATGCTGCAGGTGCTGGAAATCTGAAATAAAAAACGGAAAGTACTGGAAATACCCAGCAGGTCCGTCAGCATCTGGTTGTAAAGGAGAGTCAACATTGGGCTCGACGTGAACTCTGTTTCTCTCTCTGCAGATGCTGTGGAGAGTGCTTAGTTTCATAAATAAAAGCCATGGATTGTCATTAAAAACCCATCTGGGTCACTAATGTCCTTCGGGGAAGGAAGTCGGCCGTCCTTACCCGGTCTGGCCTACGTGTGACTCCAGACCCACAGCCATGGGGTTCACTCTTAACTGCTCCGAAGGACAATAACTGCTGGCCTTGCCAGCGATGCCCACATCCATGAACGAATAAAAACAAATGACTGTGGGTTCAGACAGCGCCTGGTCAGTCTAGTTAATTGAAAGCGGTAGTAATATTGAAGGAAAATCTGTCCCCATCAAAGGGAGGGGAGAAGGAATTCATCAAAAAATGATCATTCTTACCAGTTCCCTCTGCATGGGCCAGTCTTTGAGAGTGATTCCTTCTTTCGCACTGTAATTTAATGATGAGGAGGGAGATGAGTTTAACCCATTATTTTTATTCAGTTACCGCTAGTCGCATGAAAGCATTGTTACTGTCAGGCGTCTCACTCATTGACTGCCCATAAGTCAATGGCACGAGCTGGGGCTGGGTCAAAACAATGAAGAAAACTTGTGCAACTTGGAATATGCACATCCGCTCAGGCAAATTGCAACCACAAGTCTGTTGTCGTATGTGGCTTTGATACTTCTGCTTGAACATCTCCAACCACTGTCAGAGGGGGGTCAGTGCCGAGGGAGTGCCGCACTGTCAGAGGGGGGTCAGTGCCGAGGGAGCGCCGCACTGTCAGAGGGGGGTCAGTGCCGAGGGAGCGCCGCACTGTCAGAGGGGGGTCAGTACCGAGGGAGTGCCGCACTGTCAGAGGGGGGTCAGTGCCGAGGGAGCACCGCACTGTCAGAGGGGGGTCAGTGCCGAGGGAGCACCGCACTGTCAGAGGGGGATCAGTGCCGAGGGAGCGCCGCACTGTCAGAGGGGGGTCAGTGCCGAGGGAGTGCCGCACTGTCAGAGGGGGGTCAGTGCCGAGGGAGCACCGCACTGTCAGAGGGGGGTCAGTGCCGAGGGAGCACCGCACTGTCAGAGGGGGATCAGTGCCGAGGGAGCGCCGCACTGTCAGAGGGGGGTCAGTGCCGAGGGAGTGCCGCACTGTCAGAGGGGGGTCAGTGCCGAGGGAGTGCCGCACTGTCAGAGGGGGATCAGTGCCGAGGGAGCGCCGCACTGTCAGAGGGGGGTCAGTGCCGAGGGAGCACCGCACTGTCAGAGGGGGGTCAGTGCCGAGGGAGCGCCGCACTGTCAGAGGGGGGTCAGTGCCGAGGGAGTGCTGCACTGTCAGAGGGGGGTCAGTGCCGAGGGAGTGCTGCACTGTCAGAGGGGGGTCAGTGCCGAGGGAGTGCTGCACTGTCAGAGGGGGGTCAGTGCCGAGGGAGTGCTGCACTGTCAGAGGGGGGTCAGTGCCGAGGGAGCACCGCACTGTCGGAGCGTCGGCGCCAAGGGAGCACCGCACTGTCAGAGGGTCAGCTCCGAGGGAGCGCCGCACTGTCGGAGGGTCAGTGCCGAGGGAGCGCCGCACTGTCGGAGGGTCGGCTCCGAGGGAGGGCCGCACTGTCAGAGGGTCGGCTCCGAGGGAGCGCCGCACTGTCGGAGGGTCGGCTCCGAGGGAGCGCTGCACTGTCAGAGGGTCGGCTCTGAGGGAGCGCCGCACTGTCGGAGGGTCGGCTCCGAGGGAGCGCCGCACTGTCGGAGGGGGGGTCAGTGCCGAGGGAGCACCGCACTGTCGGAGGGTCAGTGCCGAGGGAGCGCCGCACTGTCGGAGGGTCGGCTCCGAGGGAGCGCCGCACTGTCAGAGGGTCGGCTCCGAGGGAGCGCCGCACTGTCGGAGGGTCGGCTCCGAGGGAGCGCTGCACTGTCAGAGGGTCGGCTCTGAGGGAGCGCCGCACTGTCGGAGGGGGGGTCAGTGCCGAGGGAGCACCGCACTGTCGGAGGGGGTCAGTGCCGAGGGAGCGCTGCACTGTCAGAGGGTCGGCTCTGAGGGAGCGCCGCACTGTCGGAGGGGGGGTCAGTGCCGAGGGAGCACCGCACTGTCGGAGGGGGTCAGTGCCAAGGGAGCGCCGCACTGTCGGAGGGTCGGCTCTGAGGGAGCGCCGCACTGTCGGAGGGGGTCAGTGCCGAGGGAGTGCCGCACTCTCAGAGGTGCTGTATTTGATAGAAGCGCAGAGGAATTATCACTGGTGTCTCGAGCAATAATTATTCCTCAACCCGCATCACTAAAACTTATATCACGTTATTGCCACAGTTCCCTATATTACATCAGTGACTAAACTTCATTGGCTTTAAAGCACTTTGAGACATCCTGAAGTGGTGAAAGATGCCGTTGAAATGTAAGTCCTTTCCTTCAAATGCGGTTGACGAGCTACAATCTTCACTTCCCTCATATTCTGAAGCTGCTCTCGATTGTGCAGCAATATCGCCACCTGCTGCTCACTTACCTAAAGTGATGTTTTTCACTGAGCTTCCACTGGGATTCATCACAGCACACGTGAAGTTAGTCTTGAAATCTTCTGGTGTGACCTTGGTGAACTTCAGACGCTTCTGGATAAGCATTTTTCCGTTTTTAGCCAGGAATCTATTGGGGATGGAAGAGACAGGACACAGTGATTTCCAGTGGAAATACTGGCTGAGCAAGTGGCTACAGTTACTTCAAGATCAATTGGAATTTAGCAGATTAAGCACCGTTAATCCCAGAGAAGGATGCTCACCTGACTTGCTGCAACTCTCACTCCACTTGCAACGTTAAAAAAATAGCCATCGGCATCAGCCTCATGCACAACCCGCTGTGAGGACTCAGCCCCTTCCCTATCTCTGTAACCGCTCCTATATCCACAACACTCAGATCTCTGGGCTCCTCCAATTCTGCCCTCACAATTTTAATCACTCCACTATAGGCGGCCGTGCCTTCAGTTGCCGAGGCCCTAAGATCTTGAATTCCCTCCCTAAACCTCTCTATCTTTCTTTCCTCCTTTAAGATGCTCCTTAAAACCTACCACTTTGACCAAGCTTCTGGACACCTGCCCTATTATTATTCCCTTTTGTGGCTCAGTGTCTAATTCTGTCTGTTGACACTCCTGAAACTACCTTAACAGAGGCCCAACCCCTGGTGCAGACCCTGCCTCTCCCCAACCTCACCCCCCCAATCCCGGGGGTGCCATCCCCACCTTCTGCCCTGAAGGTTTATGGCACCAACCTACTCCTCAATACCTGATCCATGCCACCAATTATCCTGGGCCAGCCTAGGCATGGAGTTTCCAATGGGCCATTAGACAGTGGGTAAGGAAGAAGATGACTCAGGGATCACAGCCCTAGTCAGATCTTTGCACCACGTTGTATTTAACGTTTTAAACTTACACTTCCCTTCCTTCTTTCACTCTGCCGTCCTCAAACACATCCTCGATGAATTGTTGATTGGCTAACCAGTAAATAATTGTGGAGAATTTGTCGGAATAGCCAGTAGTTGCTTGGCAGGTCAACTCCAGTGACTTCCCTACAGGGAAACAAAGATTCAGTTTGTAAATGGCTGGGTGGTTTAGCCCCTATTCAGTGTGTAACATTCCTGCCCTGGAAGAATAGCTGTCCTGGTGCAGTTTGAAGGTATTCAGCTGTGTGGGTAGCTCAGTGGGTAGCACTTTGTCCCCAGAGCCAGAAGGTTGTGGATTCGACTCCCACTCCGTACTATTGAGTCCTATAGTCCAGGCTGACACTCCCGGCGCAGTACTGAGAGAGTGCAGCACTGTCAGCGGTGCCATCTTTCAGCTAAGACTTTTAAACCGAGGCCCCTTTTCTGGGCATAAAATAAATTTTGGCTGCTGTATTTACATGATAACAGGGGGCTATGCTTAAAAGGTGCAGTGAAACAGACACTACTGAGAGACCCAACTGCAATCTACAGAAAGCATTCTGAAGCCACCAGGGATGAGACATTTTTGCCATTTGAATAATGGAAATCGGCCTTTTTAAATAACTTTTCTCTGAAATTCGCCACCGACGTATGCGGTGTGGCCAGAGCCAGGAGGAGTGAGGGGCCTTGGTGAATTCCAACAGTGCATCTTGTAGATGGTACACACTGCTGCTACTGTGTGTCGGTGGTGGAGGGAGTGAATGTTTGTGGATGGGGTGCCAATCAAGTGGGCTGCTCTGTCCTGGATGATGTCAAGCTTCTTGAGTGTTGTGGGAGCTGCACTCATCCAGGCAAGTGGGGAGTATTCCATCACACTCCTGACTTGTGCCTTGTAGAAGGTGGACAGGCTTTGGGGAGTCAGGAGGTGAGTTACTCACTGCAGGATTCCTAGCCTCTGACCTGCTCTTGTAGCCACAGTATTTATATGGCTAGTCCAGTTCAGTTTCTGGTCAATGGTAACCCCCAGGATGTTGATAGTGGGGGATTCATTGATGGTAATGCCATTGAACGTCAATGGGCGATGGTTAGATTCTCTCTCGTTGGAGATGGACATTGCCTGACACTTGTGTGGCGTGAATGTTACTTGCCACTTGTCAGCCCAAGCCTGGATATTGTCCAGGTTTTGCTGCATTTGGACATGGACTACTTCAGTATTTGAGGAATCGCGAATGGTGCTGAACATTGTACAATCATCAGCGAACGTCCCCACTTCTTCCCTTATGATGGAAGGAAGATCATTGATGAAGCAGCTGAAGATGGTTGAGCCAAGGACACTACCCTGAGGAACTCCTGCAGTGCTGTCCTGGAGCTGAGATGATTGACCCCCAACAACCACAACCATCTTCCTTTGTGCTAGGTATGACTCCAATCAGCAGAGTTTTCCCACTGATTCGCATTGACTCCAGTTTTGCTAGGGCTCCTTGATGCCACAGTCTGTCAAATGCTGCCTTGATGTCAAGGGCAGTCACTCTCACCTCACCTCGGGAATTCAGCTCTTTTGTCCATGTTTGAACCAAGACTGTAATGAGGTCAGGAGCTGAGAGGCCCTGGCAGAACCCAAACTGGGTGTCAGTGAGCAGGTTATTACTAAGCAAGTGCCGATTGATAGCACTGTTGATGACCCCTTCCATTACTTTACTGATGATGGAGAGTAGACTGATTGGGCAGTAATTGGCCGGGTTGGATTTGTCCTGCATTTTGTGCACAGGACATACCTGGACAATTTTCCACATAGCCAGGTAGATGCCAGTGTTCTAGCTATCCTGGAAAAGCTTGGCTAGGGGCACGGCAAGTTCTGGAGCACAAGTCTTCAGTACTGTTGCTGGAATAATGTCTAATGCAGTGCAGCCTGCAGGATTTGGCAGGGTGGGCAGGTGGAGAAGAAATGCTGGTGAATAAGTGAGTGGGGATGGGGAGGGGTTGGGGAGAGGGGCTTCACTGTCTTCTGTCACCAGACAATCTTGAGAACTTGGCTGAAACCTCCATGAGTATATAAAATGATAATGTTTTTACAAAGTACTTTAAATACACAGATTTTCATATTTATATGGTGTGTGTAGTGAACTACAATACATTAACTTTAACTATTATGTACTGAACGTTACTATGCTGCTATATTGCTGTTTTGAATCCAATGGCATCTGTGAGGACCCTCCGACATTGCAGCACTCCCTCAGTACTGACCCTCTGACAGTGCAGCACTCCCTCAGTACTGACCCTCTGACAGTGCAGCACTCCCTCAGTACTGACCATCTGACAGTGCAGCACTCCCTCAGTACTGACCCTCTGACAGTGCAGTACTCCCTCAGTACTGACCCTCTGACAGTGCAGCACTCCCTCAGTACTGACCATCTGACAGTGCAGCACTCCCTCAGTACTGACCCTCTGACAGTGCAGCACTCCCTCAGTACTGACCCTCTGACAGTGCAGCACTCCCTCAGTACTGACCATCTGACAGTGCAGCACTCCCTCAGTACTGATCCTCTGACATTGCAGCATTCCCTCAGTACTGACCATCTGACAGTGCGGCACTCCCTCAATACTGACCCTCTGACAGTGCAGCACTCCCTGAATACTGACCCTCTGACAGTGCAGCACTCCCTCAGTACTGATCCTCCAACAGTGCAGCACTCCCTCAGTACTGACCCCCTAACAGTGCAGCACTCCCTCAGTACTGATCCTCTGACAGTGCAGCACTCCCTCAGTACTGATCCTCTGACAGTGCAGCACTCCCTCAGTACTGATCCTCTGACAGTGCAGCACTCCCTCAGTACTGACCCTCTGACAGTGCAGCACTCCCTCAGTACTGACCCTCTGACAGTGCAGCACTCCCTCAGTACTGACCCTCCAACAGTGCGGCATTCCCTCAGTACTGATCCTCTAACAGTGCAGCACTCCTTCAGTACTGACCCTCCGACAGTGCGGCACTCCCTCAGTACTGACCCTCTGACAGTGCAGCACTCCCTCAGTACTGACCCTCTGACAGTGCAGCACTCCCTCAGTACTGACCCTCTGACAGTGCAGCACTCCCTCAGTACTGACCCTCCGACAGTGCGGCACTCCCTCAGTACTGCACTGGGTGTGTCAGCCTGGGATCAAGTCTCTGGAGTGGGTATTGAACTTACAAACCTTCTTCCTGAGCAGTGGGAGGCCTTCCCACTGAACCTCAGCTGTTACTGGTTTATTTGAACACTTATAGTCTCCTACCCATGTCTGATTATTTTTTGCTCTCCCCATTTCCTTCCCAGGTTAACAGTTCTGCCACTGGTCGCAATATCCCAGTTAGCTCAGCACAGTCTGGGAATAAACCCAGAGCGTTTCTCTTACTCTGTCCAGCTCAATACTTGTGCCAGTGGTGCCATCAATTACAGCAGCGGTTCTCGTGCCAGTGATTCACGGGGCCAAAGACGAATGTACTTACCCGGCTCAGCGTTTATGGTCGTGCTAGCTGGTAGGGTGATTTTCGGAGCACCATACCTTCCAGAACCTGCAAGGACAGAAACAACTTACTTGGACATGGTCAATAGACAACATGGGGCCGAAAACTGCAAACACAGTCCATCCGCCGCCAATCGGTGCAACAAGAAGAGGCCATTCAGCCCATCGAGCCTGTGCTGCCATTCAATTAGATCACGGGTGATCAGGATCTTAACTCCATCCACCTGCCTTGCTTCCTACCTTTGCCATTGAACAGACCTCATTTTGAATTTTTCATTTGACCCCCAGGCCTCGGCAGCGTTTTGTGGAGAGTTCCAGATTTCCACTCCCCTTTGTGTGAACTGCACTGCAGGAATTCACCAAGGCTCCTTCGACAGCACCTTCCAAACCCACAACCTCTACCACCTAGAAGGACAAGGGCAGCAGATAGATGGGGACACCACCACCTGGAAGTTCCCCACCGAGTCACTCCCCATCCTGACTTGGAAATGTATCGGCCGTTCCTTCACTGTCACTGGGTCAAAATCCTGGAACTCCCTCCCTAACAGCACTGTGGGTGTACCTACACCGCCTGGACTGCAGCGGTTCAAGAAGGCAGCTCACCACCACCTTCTCAAGGGGCAATTAGGGATGGGCAATAAATGCTGGCCCAGCCAGAGAAGCCCACATCCCATGAATGAAAGAAGAAAAAGTTCTCCGAATCCATATGACCCTTCTTCAGAGCAGTCCATACAGACTCAAAACGCTAACCCTGCTTCTCTCTCCACAGAGGCCGCCAGACCTGCTGAGTTTTTCCAGCATTTTCTGTTTGTGCTTCAGATTTCCAGCAATCTGCAGTATTTCGCTTTCATCTGTCGATTGAGGGTTAAATATTAGCCCTAGGGAGAACTTCCCCTGCTCTTCTTCAGAATAGTGTCTTTCACATGAACCCAAGCAGGCAAATGGGACCACAGTTTAATGTCTCATCTGAAACGCAGCACCTCCAACAGTGCTGCACTCCCTCTGTACTGTACTGGAGTCTCAGCCTTGAGTTCTGTGCTCAAGGGCAAGGGTGGGACCAGAACCCAGAGCCTTGTGATTCAGAGGCCGGAGTGCTACCCACTGAGTCACCGTGTCTGTGAAGGGGGTGGTCCACGTGCTCTCCTGGGCTGGCTTCAGTCGACTGTTGGCAGGCTGGCGGGGAGGGGGAGGGAGGTCAGAGGGAGGAATTTCCCTGAGTGCTTTTCTCTCGTTATCACCGGGGCTTTTTTTTGCCTCTCCCAGGATCTGACATGCTTAGTTGAACACTGGGGAACTGAAGGAAAGGGAGATTGGGAGGGAATGTTAATCAGGATCCTCCGCCCCTTACAAATGCGGCGCTGGCTCAATGCAGCAGCTGGTCTTTTTTCTGCCATCAGTCTCGTATGTCCGGATGTAAATGTATTTTCCGTCCTCATTACTCTCCTCGCTGTAACTGACATCACATCTCAGTGGACTAAAGCAGCAATTCCCAAGTCTACCTGTCAACTGAGCAGCAGGTTTGTTACCCTGGGAGATTTCTCTCTCTCTCTCTCTCTCCCTGTAGTTACCTCGGTCTTTGGCTCCATCTGAAATATGAGCAGTGACATATCCATTCAGTAGCATCAACAAAGACATCACACTGGACCAGAGTATTTTCTGTCCTGGAATAAAAGAACAAAAAATATTTCAAGAAAATGGTCTGGAGTATAAATCTCTGACTTGTTCAATCTTAATTCCAATTAGCCACCTGTGACTCGGTTGTACACATTCTCATTTCTGATACACAAAGTTCGGGTGCCAGACCCACTCCAGGATTTGCCTGCAAAAAAATCTAGGCTGACCCTCCAGTGCATTACTGAGGGAGTGCTGCACTGTCGGAGGTTCAGTACTGAGGGAGTGCTGCACTGTCGGAGGGTCAGTACTGAGGGAGTGCTGCACTGTCGGAGGGTCAGTACTGAGGGAGTGCTGCACTGTCGGAGGGTCAGTACTGAGGGAGTGCTGCACTGTCGGAAGGTCAGTACTGAGGGAGTGCTGCACTGTCAGAGGGTCAGTACTGAGGGAGTGCTGCACTGTCGGAGGGTCAGTACTGAGGGAGTGTTGCACTGTTGGAGGGTCAGTACTGAGGGAGTGCCGCATTGTCAGGGGTGTCATCTTTTGGATCAGATGTTAAACCAAGGTCCCATCTGCCTGCACAGGTGGATGTAAAAGATCCTTTGGCTCTACAGTATTCTGAAGACGAGCAGGGGGAGTTTCTCCTAACACTGAGTACTCTGCTCATCCCCTTAAGGATGTTTCACCTACTGGAGCAGAAATTAAATAATAAAGCCTGGTGATTGTAGTTACACAGCATCTGACTGGCCCTCCCACCCTTTGCAGTGGAGAATTATCATTGAAACCCAGCTACTTTGCTCGAGCCAAGTCTAACCTCTGCAAATAAACAAGCAGAATATTCACAGAATGATAGACTGGGGAATCTGGGATTTCTCTCCTTAGAGAAGAGAAGTCTCAGAGAAGATTTAATAGAGGTCTTTAAAAACATGAAGGGGTTTGATAAATAAGGAGAAAACTTTCAATGGCTGAGGGTTGATCACCAGAGAACAGGATTAATGTGAAAACAGAAAACGCTGGGAAAACTCAGCAGGTCTGGCAGCCTCTGTGCAGAGAGAAACCAAGTTAGCATTTTAGGTCGACAACCTTTCATTAGAACTGCTCGGGCTGCCTGACTTGCTGAGCACGTCCAGCATTTTCTGTTTTTATTTCAGATGTCCAGCGTCTGCAGTAAGCTGCTTTTTGACAAGAATTAAAGTTGGTTGGCCGAAGGGTCAGAGGCAACATGCAGAAAACCTTCGTCTGGCAATGAACAGCTGGATTTGGGATGCATTTCCTGAAAGGGCGGTGGAAGGGAATTTAATGGAAACTATCCAAAAGGAATTGGGATAAATACTTGAAACGGGAAAAACATTGCAGGATTATGGAGCGGGGCAAGAATGGGGGCAACTGGATTGCTCAACAAATGAGCCTAGGCAAAGTTGATGGACTGGATGAGCTCCTTCTGTGCTATTTTATTCTATGAAGGAGGCCCTTTAGCCCATTCAGTCTGTGCCAGCTTTTTGCAAGATCTATTGAATTAGTCCCAATTCCCCGCTCCTTCACACATAGCCCTGCCAATTTACCCTATTCCAAGTACTCATCAAATTCTCTTTTGAAAGTTAGGATTGAATCTCCTTCCACCGTCCTTTCAGGCAGCGCCTTCCAGATCACAATAACTCAGAATCACACAGTGCGGAAGAGGCTCTTCGGCCCATCGAGTCTGCACCGACACGTGAGAAACACCTGACCTACCTACCTAATCCCATTTACCAGCACTTGGCCCATAGCCTTGAATGTTATGACGTGCCAAGTACTCATCCAGGTACTTTTTAAAGGATGTGAGGCAACCCGCCTCCACCACCCTCCCAGGCAGCGCATTCCAGACCGTCACCACCCTCTGGGTAAAAAAAGTTTTTCCTCACATCCCCCCTAAACCTCCTGCCCCTCACCTTGAACTAATGTCCCGTCATGACTGACCCTTCAACTAAGGGGAACAGCTGCTCCCTATCCACCCTGTCCATGCCCCTCATAATCTTGTACACCTCGATCAGGTCACCCCTCAGTCTTCTCTGCTCCAATGAAAACAACTCAAGCCTATCCAACCTCTCTTCATAACTTAAATGTTTCATCCCAGGCAACATCCTGGTGAATCTCCTCTGCACCCCCTCCAGTGCAATCACATCCTTCCTATAATGTGGTGACCAGAACTGCACACAGTACTCCAGCTGTGGCCTCACCAAGGTTCTATACAACTCCAACATGACCTCCCTACTTATGTAATCTATACTTTGATTGATAAAGGCAAGTGTCCCATATGCCTTTTTCACCACCCCACGAACATGCCCCTCTGCCTTCAGAGAGCTATGGACACACACGCCAAGGTCCCTTTGTTCCTCAGAACTTCCTAGTGTCATGCCATTCATTGAATACATCCTTGTCAAATTACTCCTTCCAAAGTGTATCACCTCACACTTTTCAGGGTTAAATTCCATCTGCCACTTATCTGCCCATTTGACCATCCCGTCTATATCTTCCTGTAGCTCAAGACACTCAACCTCACTGTTAACCACCTGGCCAATCTTTGTGTCATCCAAAAACTTACTAATCCTACCCCCCACATAGTCATCTATGTCGTTTATATAAATGGCAAATAATAGGGGACCCAGCACAGATCCCTGTGGTACGCCACTGGACACTGGCTTCCAGTCACTAAAGCATCTTTCTGTCATCGCCCTCTGCCTCCTACAACTAAGCCAATTTTGAATCCACCTCATCAAATTACCTTGTATCCCATGTGCATTTGCCTTCTTTATAAGTCTCCCATGTGGGACCTTGTCAAAGGCTTTGCTGAAATCCATATAAACTACATCAACTGCACTATCCTCATCTACACACCTGGACACCTCCTCAAAAAATTCAATCAAATTTGTTAGGCATGACCTCCGTATGACAAAGCCATGCTGACTATCCCTGATCAAATCTTGCCTCTCCAAGTGGAGATAGATTCTCTCCTTCAGAATTTTCTCCAATAGTTTCCCTACCACTGATGTGAGACTCACTGGCCTGTCATTCCCTGGCTTATCTCTACAACCCTTCTTAAATAGCGGAACCACATTAGCTGTTCTCCTGTCCTCTGGCACCTCCCCTGAGGCCAGAGAGGAATTAAAAATTTGGGTCAGAGCCCCTGCGATCTCCTCCCTTGCCTCCCTCAGCAGTCTGGGACACAAATCATCCAGACCTGGAGATTTGTCCACTTTTAAGCCTGCCAACACCTCCAATACCTTGTCGCTCCCTATATCAATTTGCTCAAGAACCTCGCAGTCTCTCTCCCCGAGTTTGATACCTTCATCCTCATTCTCTTGGGTGAAGACGGATGTGAAGTATTCATTCAACACACTACCAATGTCCTCTGGCTCCACCCATAGATTGCCCCCTTGGTCCCGAATGGGCCCTACTCTTTCCCTGGTTATCCTCTTCCCATTGATATAATTATAGAATATCTTGGGATTTTCCCTACTTTTACCAGCCAGAACTTTCTCATATCCCCTCTTTGCTCTCCTAATTGCTTTCTTAAGCTCCACACTGCACTTTCTGTACTCCACTAATGCCTCTGCTGATTTGCTTCCCTTGTACCTGCTAAAAGCCTCTCTTTTCCTTCTCATCGTAACCTGAATATCTCTGGTCATCCATGGTTCTCTGGGCTTGTTACTCCTTCCTGTCACCCTAGAGGGAACATGTTGAGTCTGTACCCTCCCCATTTCCTTTTTGAACACCCCCCACTGCTCCTCTGTAGATTTCCCCACAAGTAGCTGTTCCCAGTCTACCTTGGCCAGATCCTGCCTTATTTTACTAAAATCCACTCTCCCCCAGTCCAAAACATTTTTTTACAACTTGTCTATTTCCTTGTCCATAACAAACTTAAACTGTACCATGTTGTGGTCGCTATCACTAAAATGCTCCCCCACCACCACCTCAGCCACCTGTCCGGCTTCACTCCCCAGAATTAGGTCCAGCACTGCGCCTCCCTTGTTGGACCCTCTACATATTGACCTAAAAAGTTCTCCTGTACACATTTCAAGGAATCCACTCCATCCAAGCCCTTAACACTATGTCTATCCCAATTAATGTTGGGAAAGTTGAAATCACCTAATATAATTACCCTATTGTTATTGTTTTTACACACCTCCGCTAATTGTGCACATATTTGCTCCTCAATTTCCCACTGACTATCTGGGGGTCTATAATAAACACCTAACAATGTGGCTGCCCCTTTTTTGTTCCTAAGCTCTACCCACAAAGCTTTATTCGATGCCCCCTCCAAGATATCATCTCTCCTTACTGCAGTAACTGACTCCTTAACTAATAATACAACGCCTCCTCCTCTTTTACCCCCTCCCTGTCTCGCCTGAAGATTCTATATCCCGGAATGTTGAGCTGCCAATCCTGCCCTTCCCTCAACCACGTCTCATATCACAATTCCACGTGTCAATCCTCACCCTTAACTCATCCGTTTTACATGTAATACTCCTGGCATTAAAGTAGAGGCCATCCAGCCTTGCCTTACTTCCTTGAAGCTTATTGCAGCTGTACTCCCTCTGACTTGATTGTTTTACTGTATCATGATGTGTCCCTATTCTGCTAACATTCTGTGTCCCCTCCCCCTGCTGAATTAGTTTAAACTCCTCCCAACAGCTCTAGAAAACCCGCCCGCAAGGATGTTAGTCCTGCTCTGGTTCAGATGTAGACTGTCCCGCTTGTACAGGTCCCACCTTCCCCAGAAACGGTCCCAGTGATCCAGGAGTGTAAAATCCTCCCTCCTGCACCAACTCTTAAGCTACGTATTCATCTGCGCCATTCTCCTATTTCTGAGCTCGCTAGCACATGGCACTGGGAGTAATCCAGAGATTACAACCCGGGAAGTCTTGCTTTTCAGTCTACTGCCTAACTCCCTGAATTCTTGATGCAAGACCTCATCCCTCTTTCTACCTATGTCATTGGTACCAACATGTACCATGCCCTCTGCCTTATCACCCTCCCCCTTCAGGATGCCCTGCAGCCGTTCAGTGACATCCTGTACCCTGGCACCAGGGAGGCAACATACCATCCTGGAGTCACATTGATGGCCACAGTAGCGCCTATCTGTTCCCCTGACTATAGAATCCCCTATTACTATTGCTCTTCCTCCCCTCCTGTACAGACAGGCTGCTTATGGTGTCAGAAGCTTGGCTCTGACTGCACTCCCTGGAGGAACCAACGCCCTCATCAGCCTCCAAAATGGAATACCGATTTGCGAGCGGGACCCCAGGGGACTCCTGAACTACCTGCCTGTTTCTCTTGGACTGCCTGGTGGTCACCCATTCCCTTCCTTCCTCAAGTCCCTTCAGCTGCGGTGTGACCACCTCTCTAAACATGCTATCAGCGATGCTCTCAGACTCGCGGATGCTCCACAGTTTTCCCAGCTCTGAAACCCAAGCTTCCAGGAGCTGCAGCTGTACACACTTCCTGCACACATGCTGGTCCCGGGCACTGGAAACATTCCCGGCTTCCCACATGGAGCACGAGGAGCACACCACAGCTTTGAGCTCTCCTGCCATGACTTATCCTTTTAAATTAAACCTTTTAAATCAATTACTCTAGGGCCCTTCTCTCCTGATCCGTGTTACTACAGAATATACAAACTATAAACCACAAAAAAACCTTAAACTATAAGTGATGAAAGTAGTAAATACTTACCTGACCTTACCCACTACTACAGTAGCCTCTACTGCTGAGGCAGGACAAGTCGACTCTCTGAAGATTTAAGAAGTTGGATAGCAAAGAAAGAAATGCAAAGAGCACCTCTTCTCCTATGCACTGAATTCCCACTGTGCACCAAATTGCCAATACCCACACTCACTCTGGCTGTGTCTCACTCAGGATGAGCTCTCTCCCCTATTCGTGTGCAATCACACTGTAGTCCTCGCTGCATTAAAAAAAATTCTCATCTCCCACCTGGTTCTTTTGCCAATTACCTCAAATCTGTATCCTCTGGTTACCGACCCTCCTGCCACTGGAAACACTTTATAGCATTTGTCCCATCAAAACACTTCCTAATTTAGATAGAGTAAATGATGATAAACAGTTTGTAGTGGCACGAGAGTCATTAACCAGAACTTGTCCACGTTAATTTATAAACTTGATTATCTTTTAATGTATCCGCGTTTTCTATCACTTTTATCCTAAAGAGAGAAAAGTGCAAATTCTCACCGATCTGGTGGTTCCTGAAGGTTTTGGTTGTCATCAGCAGTCTCTCTGTGGCAGGTTTGAGTTACAGAGCTTTGTACTGTCAATGTTGCATCCGTGTCAGCTATCTGTTTATAGTTTCAGAAAACCACTTCCCTTTCGCGTGTGGAGAACCACATGACTTGCGTATGTTGCTTTGTTTTCGTTTGTTTATTTTCTCTTTGCCTCGTTGCTTGGAATGTGACATGTCATTGGACGGATTGTGGTGGTGACTCACTGCTCTGTCACTGTCAACAGGTAATTGTATCAGTCATTGACCTTGGTCTACATCCACATTCTGATCCCATTTTCCTCATTTCCAATCCACGATTCAGTCCACTTCCCAGTTCTGATTCTACGGTTGAGCGGGATTCTACCCTTGGCTGACATGTGCTTCCCAACTCTGCAACAATCCAGGAACCCTGGCTGGATTCTCCCCTCCCAACCTCTGGCCACTGAGCTCACCTGTAGCTGCCATACGTCCACCCGGCTACGATCAACTAATTCAATACTGACAGAATCTGAGGTCTTCCTGAGATATTGGGAGAAGCAACCACGCACTTGGTCAAAGAGGTGGGTTTTAAGGAGTGAATTACATATGAACAACGTACGAATTAGGAGTAGGCCATTCGGCCTCTTGAGCTTGCTCCACCATTCAATAAGATCATGGCTGATCCGATCATGGCCTCAGCTCCACATTCCACCTCCTCCCGCTAAACTTTGACTCCCTTGTTAGTCAAAAATTCATCCACCTCTGCCTTAAAATATTCAATGACCCTGCCTCTACCACTCTCTGGGGAAGAGAGTTCCAAAGACTCGTGGCCCTCTGAGAGAAAACATTTCTCCTCATCCCCGTCTTAAATAGGGGGGCCTCTTATTTTTAAACTGTGTCCCCTAGCTCTGGTTTCTCCCACTTAAAAGACTTAGAGAGAGAGAGGGGGGGGAGGTTTAGGGAGGGAATTCCTGAGCATAGGGTCTAGGCGACCAAAGGCACAGCTGCCAAAGGTGGAGCAAATAAAACTGGGGATGTACAAGATGCTTAAATTAGAGGGGCACAGAGACCTCAGAGGGTTGTGGGGTTGGAGGAGATTACAGAAATAGGGAGTGGGGGGTAGCGAGGCCATGGAAGGATTTGGAAATAAGGATGAGAATTTTTAAACTGAGGATAGACATTATCTGTTGGAAATTCTTATACACTGTGGTAGATCGTTTAAAATTAGATTAGGTTAGGAAGAATGAGGCTTCGGACAAACAAGTTAGTAAGCCTAGAACTCGAGGTCAGGAAGTTAATCTCATCTGGTGGGTTGGGGATGTCAAGGGTCTCTGAGTGAGTGGTCAGCACTTTATATGTGGATTCACCACAAACAATCTACCAGCAGAGAATTGATTGAGTTCCTAGGGAAGGCTGATTTGCTGCTTGCAATTAGTTGGTGGATAATGTACCTCATGGTCACTGTGATCAAAAACTCATGCTGATCGATTCCAGAGGAATTCACCTTTCCCACTCATAGAGTCATAGAGTCATAGAGTTATACAGCACATGAACAGGCCCTTTGGCCCATCGTGTCTGTGCCGGCCATCAAGCACCTGTCTATTCTAATCCCATTTTCCAGCACTTGGCCCATTGCCCTGTATGCTGAGGCGTTTCAAGTGCTCACCTAAATACTTCTTAAATGTTGTGAGGGTTCCTGCCTCCAACACCCCCTCAGGCAGCAAGTTTCAGATTCCAACCACCCTTTGGGTGAAAAAAAGTTTTCTTTAAATCCCCTTTAAACCTGCTGCCCCTTACCTTAAATCTATGCCCCCTGGTTATTGATCCCTCCACCAAGGGGAAAAGTTTCTTCCTATCTATGCCCCTCATAATTTTGTATACCTCTATCAGGTCCCCCCTCAGCCTTCTCTGCTCTAAGGAAAACAACCCCAGCCTATCCAGTCTCTCTTCATAGCTGAAACTCTCCAGCCCAGGCTACATCCTGGCGAATCTCCTCTGCACCCTCTCCAGTGCAATCATTCTATTTTTAAAAAAATCTCATCCTTATTTCCAAATCCCTCCATGGCCTCACCCTCCCCCCCTCCCTATTTCTGTAATCTCCCTCAACCCCACAACCCTCCGAGGTATCTGTGCCCCTCTAATTTCAGCTTCTTGTACATCCCCAGTTTTATTTGCTCCACCTTTGGCAGCTGTGCCTTTGGTCGCCTATAGGATGACCTTGCCTCCACCTTCCTACATCCTCCCTATAGTGTGACGACCAGAACTGCACACAGTACTCCAGCTGTGGCCTCACTAGCATTTTATACAGCTCCAACATAACCTCCCTGCTCTTATATTCTATACCTCAGCTAATAAAGGCAAGTGTCCCATATGCCTTCTTAACCATCTGATCTACCTGTCCTGCCTTCAGAGATCTATGGACATGTACACCAAGGTCCCTCTGGTCCTCTGAATTGGCCCTATTCACCCGTCACCCCCTGTGCCCTCTGACTGACATTGGCACCCAGTCCTGCAACACCTCGATTTTAAAATTCTCATCCTTGCTTTCAAATCCCTTCGTGGCCTCGCCCCCACCCCACCCCCCTCACAATCTCTGTAACCTTCTCCAGCTTTGAGATCTCTGTGCCCCTTTAATTCTGGCCTCTTGAGCATCCTCGATTTTAATCACTCCACCATTGGTGGCCGTCCCTTCAGCTGCCTGGGCCCCAAGCTCTGGAATTCCCCCCCCCTGCTAAACCTCTCCACCTCTCTACCACACTTTCCTCCTTTAGGTTGTTCCTTTAAAACAAACCTCTTTGACCAAACTTTTGATCACCTGCCCTAATATCTCCTTATGAGGCTCAGGGTCACCTTGGGATGTTTTGCTCTGTTGAAGGTGCTATATAAATGCCAGTTGCTGTTGTTGTTGTGGGCTTTCTGTATCTGTTTTTTGACTCTTCCCGGAGATTATATAACAGTTGGTGGCTGGGGAACATTGAGGGCTGTGACACTGAGTGATTGATCCAGCAGGCTTCGCTAATCAGTTGTGTTTTTTTTCTCCATCTCTTTCACATGTTCAGGAATAAACATGTTGGTGTTTGATTTAACACTTTAATGAGTTAATTACAAAGTTAGTATGTATTGTTAGGGCACCAGGGGGAGCTTTACTCCGTATCTAACCCTGTGCTGTACCTGTCCTGGAAGTGAAAATGTGGAGCAAGGTTAATGCTGCCTCTGGCTGCTTGAAAGTGTACTATTCCCCGCACTAATTCACTTTAATGAACAAATTCACAGCGATTTGTGCTCTTTCCACAAGTGGGAAGTTAGAGTTTTTATCAAACGTTTCTGCCTGAGCTGATCAGTGTAGCAGCTGATGTCTGGTGACAGAGGATGAAGCTTTATCCTTCCTACAGTTTGTTTCTCAAGTTTACAAGACATTTTTTTACCCACATGTATAGGGACAGCAGCAGGGTGGGTTGATTGATTTCATAAAAACAAAAAGCTAAAAGCTACTGCGGATGCTGGAAATCCAAAACAAAAACAGAATTACCTGGAAAAACTCAGCAGGTCTGGCAGCATCGGTGGAGAAGAAATCAGTCAACGTTTCAAGTCTTCATGACCCTTGGGTCATGAAGACTTGAAACGTTGACTGATTTCTTCTCCACCGATGCTGCCAGACCTGCTGAGTTTTTCCAGGTAATTCTGTTTTTGATTGATTTCTTCATCAGTCTTTTGAGGCAGCAAAGCCCCCTTAGGCCCAAAGCGAGGAGAGGAGAGCAAAAAAAACCACCAAGGGGAAAATTTTAGCAGATGAATTAATTCATTTTAATTCAGTAACAGGATGTGGGCTGTACCTGCCCACGGGTGTTATTAGCAAGAAGTTCACACCTCAAATTCTTGTTGAGCTAAAAAAAAATACACCAGCTGACTCCAGACTGTCACCCTCCACCGACGACATTCCCACTCATTTTCAGGTTTGGAGGCTCCTGTGTCTGGTCCCACTCCTCATCCCACGGCCCCCACATCATTTCATTCTCAATTCTTGCTGCTGGCGTTCCATTATTGAGAGTAGACCTTTTCTCTCGGGCCTGGCAACAATGAAGTATTTTTTGAAGTGTGACCATTGACAATGTAGGAAATTCAGCAGGTAGTTTGCACAAAACGACGTCTCACAAAGAGCAATGTGATAACCTGTTTTTAATGATGTTGCTAGAGGGATAAATGGTGGCCTCAGGACACAGGGGCAAACCCTCCTTTTACCTGAGAGACCCTCAGTTTGACGTCTCATCTGAAAGACAGCATCTCTGACAGTGCAATGCTCCCTCAATGCTGACCCATCAAGAGCACGGTGTTCCCTCGGCACTGACCCTCCGACAGCACGGCGCTCCCTCAGCACTGACCCTCCGACAGCGCAGCACTCCCTCGGCACTGACCCTCCGACAGCGCAGTGCTCCCTCGGCACTGACCCTCCGACAGCGCGGCGCTCCCTCAGCACTGACCCTCCGACAGCGCCGCGCTCCCTTGGTTCAGACCCTCTGACAGCGCGGCGCTCCCTCGGCACTGACCCTCCGACAGCGCGGCGCTCCCTCAGCACTGACCCTCCGACAGCGCCGCGCTCCCTTGGTTCAGACCCTCTGACAGCGCGTCGCTCCCTCGGCACTGACCCTCCGACAGCGCGGCGCTCCCTCAGCACTGACCCTCCGACAGCGCAGCGCTCCCTCGGCACTGACCCTCCGACAGCGCGGCGCTCCCTCAGCACTGACCCTCCGACAGCGCCGCGCTCCCTTGGTTCAGACCCTCTGACAGCGTGGCACTCCCTCGGCACTGACCCTCCGACAGCGCGGCGCTCCCTCGGCACTGACCCTCCGACAGCGCGGCGCTCCCTCGGCACTGACCCTCCGACAGCGCGGCGCTCCCTCAGTACTGATCCTCCAACAGTCCAGGTGAGTGCTACACTGTTGGAGGGACAGTACCGAGGGAGCACCGCACTGTCGGAGGGTCAGTACCAAGGGAGCACCGGAGTGTCGGAGGGTCTGAACCGAGGGAGCGCTGCGCTATCAGAGGGTGAGGGCTGTGCTGTCAAAGAATAAGTGCAAGGACAGTGCAGCATTCCCTCGGTATTGACCCTCCGACATTGTGACACTCCCTCGGTACTGACCCTCCGACATTGCAACACTTCCTCAGTACCGGCTCTCCGACAGTGTGACACTGTCTCAGTACTGACCCTCCGACATTGCAACACTTCCTCAGTACCGGCTCTCCGACAGTGTGACGCTGTCTCGGTACTGACCCTCCAACAGTGCAGCACTCGCTCAGCACTGTGCTGGGGTGTCAGCCTGGAGTTTTTTGTGCTGAAGTCTCAGGAATGGAACTTGAATCCATGACCTTTTGAGTCAGAAGTGAGAGTACCGCCCATTGCGCCATGAATTTCATCATCAAGCTGCATCATAAGACGATTGGGGATATTCAGCTGGAGTAGGGTTGAGTTGGGCCTGGCCTGGTCTCATTGCGTTACCTGACGCAGTCTAACCACAATTTGATAAAAGCTGACGCAACGATGAAACTGTGTGTTCGTCACATTTTGACCTTTCTGAGATTTCTGGTTCCTGTCCCAGGCAGCCCATTCTTTAAAATAATTCTTGTTTGTATTTGAGAGAATGGGGAAGATATTGCGATGTTTCCAGTCGCGGGTAGTTAAAAACCAAACATTTAACAGTAATGGTGGCAATTGGCATGAACGTTTTTATCCCCCCACATCCCCCTTCATCTGTTTGGTTTCTTTAGCTGTGTACCGTCAAGGATCTCGTGCTGCTCGAGGTGGAGCAAGAGACTAGGGAGATCAGGGGATGGAGGGGGGTGGTGCAGAGGGGATGGGGGGGGTGGTGCAGGGGGGATGGAATGGGGGGGGTGGTGCAGGGGGGATGGAGTGGGGGGGGTGGTGCAGGGGGGATGGAGTGGGGGGGGCGTGGTGCAGGGGGGATGGAGTGGGGGTGGTGGTGCAGGGGGGATGGGATGGAGTGGGGGCTGGGATGGAGTGGGGGGCACGGGCTCTCCCTGGCTTTGAGACTGAATTTCAAACTTATAAAAAGAGCAGATTTTTGGATTGCTTTTACTGTGTAAAAATTGTAAGCTGCATTTATTTGCATCGATTGTTGTAAAAGCTGATCTGATTCACTAATGTCCTTTAGATAAGGAAATCTGCCATCCTTACCCGGTCTGGCCTGCATGTGACTCCAGACCCACAGCAACGTGATTGATTCTTAAATGCCCCCTGAACAAGGGCAATTAGGGATGAGCAATAAATGCTGGCCTAGCCAGTGATGTCCACATCCCAACAACCAATTTTTTAAAAACTCAGTGATGATAATGCCATTGAACATCAAAGGGTGATGGTTAGAATTTCTCGTATTGGAGATGGTCATTGCCTGACACTTGTGTGGTGCAAATGTTACTTTCCACTTGTCAGCCCAAGCCTGGATATTGTCCAGGTCTTGCTGCATTTGGACATGGACTGCTTCAGTATCTGAGGAGTCACGAATGATGTTGAACATTGTACAATCATCAGAGAACATCCCCACTTCTGACCTTATGATGGAAGGAAGGTCATTGATGAAGCAGCTGAAGATGGTTGGGCTGAGGGCACTACCCTGAGGAACTCCTGCAGTGATGTCCTGGAGCTGAGATGACTGACCTCCAGCAACCACAACCATCTTCCTTTGTGCTAGGTATGACTCCAACCAGTGGAGAGTTTTCCCCCTGATTTCCATTGACTCCAGTTTTGCTAGGACTCCTTGATGCCACACTCTGTCAAATGCTGCCTTGATGTCAAGGGCAGTCACTCTCACCTCACCTCGGGTGTTTAGCTCTTTTGTCCATGTTTGACCCAAGGCCATAATGATGTCAGGAGCTGAGTGGCCCTGGCAGAACCCAAACTGGGCATCAGAGAGCAGGTTATTGCTAAGCAAGTGCTGCTTGATAGCACTGTTGATCACCCCTTCCATTACTTTACTGATGATCGAGAGTAGACTGATGGGGAGGTAATTGGTCGGGTTGGATTTGTCCTGCATTTTGTGTACAGGACATACCTGGGCAATTTTCCACATAGCTGGGTAGATGCCAGTGTTGTAGCTGTACTGGAACAGCTTGGCTAGGGGCGCAGCAAGTTCTGGAACACAAGTCTTCATTGCTATTGCTGGAATATTATCAGGGCTCATAACCTTTGCAGTATCCAGTGCCTTCAGCCATTTCTTGATATCACGTGGAGTGAATCGAATTGGCTGAAGACTGGGTGATGCTGGGGACCTCCAGAGGAGGCCGAGATGGATCATCCACTCAGCATTTCTGGTTGAAGATTGTAGCAAATGCTTCAGCCTTATCTTTTGCACTGATGTGCTGGGCTCCTCCATCATTGAGGTTGGGGATATTTGTGGAGCCTCCTCCTCCAGTGAGTTGTTTAATTGTCCACCACCATTCACAACTGGATGTGGCAGGACTGCAGAGCTTAGATTTGATCCGTTATTTGTGGGATTGCTTAGCTTTGTCACTTGCTGCTTATGCTGTTTGGCACACAAGTAGTCCTGTGTTATAGCTTCACCAGGTTGACACCTCATTTTTAGATCTGCCTGGTGCTGCTCCTGGCATGCCCTCCGTCACTCTTCATTGAACCAGGGTTGATCCCCTGGCTTGATGGTAATGGTAGAGTGGGGGATATGCCGGGCCATGAGGTTACAGATTGTGTTCGAGTCCAATTCTGCTGCTGCTGATGGCCCACAGTGCCTCATGGATGCCCAGTCTTGAGTTGCTAGATCTATTTGAAATCTATCCCATTTAGCACAGTGGTAGTGCCACACAACACAATGGAGGGTATTCTCAATGTGAAGGTGGGACTTTGTCTCCACAATGACTGTGCGGTGGTCACTCCTGCTGATACTGTCATGGACAGATGCATCTGCGGCAGGCAGGTTGGTGAGGATGAGGTCAAGTATGTTTTTCCCTCTTGTTGGTTCTCTCACCACCTGCCGCAGACACAGTCTAGTAGCTATGTCATTTAGGACTCGGCCATCTCGGTCAGTAGTAGTGCTACCGAGCCACTCTCAGTGATGGACATTGAAGTCCCCACCCAGAGTATATTCTGTGCCCTTGCCACCTTCAGTGCTTCCTCCAAGTAGTGTTCAACATGGAGGAGCAATGATTCATTAGCTGAGGGAGGATGGTAGATGTAATCAGCAGCAGGTTTCCTTGTCCATGTTTGACTTGATGCCATGAGACTTCATGGGGTCCAGAGTCAATGCTGAGGACTCCCAGGGCAACACCCTGCCGACTGTATACCACTGTGCCGCTACCTCTGCTGGGCCTGTCCTGCCGGTGGGACAGGACATATCCAGGGATGGGGATGGTGGTGTCTGGGACATTATCTGTAAGGTATGATTCCATGATGATGACGACTATGTCTGGCTGTTGCTTGAATAGTCTGTGAGACAGCTTTCCCAGTTTTGGCACTAGCCCCCAGATTTTGGTAAGGAGGACTTTGCAGGGTCGACAGGGCTGAGATTGCCGTTGTCGTTTCTGGTGCCTAGGTTGATGCTGGGTGATCCGTCCAGTCCCAGCACTGACCCCTGGGAACTCAACTACAAACCTTCCTCCAAACTGAAAAACAACCATTTATCACTACTCTGTTTCCTGTCACTCAGCCAAATTCTCACCCAAGTGCCAACTTTCCCTTTTATCCCATGAGCTAGAATTTTGCTCACAAGTCTGTTGTGTGGCACTGTATCTAATGCCTTTTGAAAATCCATATACACCACATCGACAGCATTTCCCTCATCAACCTTCTCTGTTATCTCCTCAAAAAACTCCAGCAAGTTAGTTAAACATGATTCTCGCTTAGTGAATCCATGCTGGCTTTCCTTAATTATCCTGCACTTGCCTAAGTGACTGTTGATTTTATCCCAAACTATAGTTTACAGAAGTTTCCCTACTACTGAGGTCAGACTGACTGGTCTGTAGTTGCCAGCTTTATCCCTTTTTGAACAAGGGTGTAACATTCACAGTTCTCCAGTCCTCTTGCACCTCCCTTGTCTCTAAGGAAGACTGGAATATTATCACTGGTGCCTGTGCAATTTCTACCTCAGTACCCTTGGATAAATTTCATCCAGTCCTGGTGACCTTATCTATTTTAAGTAAAAGTAGTCTTCCCAACACCACCTCCTTCTCAATTGTAGATCTTTGCACTCCATAAACCTCTCCACCTAACTCTCCTCCATTAAGATGCTCCTTTAAACCTACCTCTTTGACCAAACTTGTTCACCTGTTCTAATATCTCATGATGTCAAACTTAATCCCTAACACTCATGTGATGTACCTGGGTATGTTTTACAATGTTTAAGGTACTATGTAAAGGCAAGTTGTTATTGTTGAGTGTGACCTGGAGGCGATATTGATCACATGAACCTGCTGCCCTTGTCCATCTCCCAGTCTCTGCTTCTTCTAAATATGAACTAAGGTCCAAATCCCTATGCTGGCAACCTTCTCCCAGCCTACAGCCTGTCTCATCTTTATTTTTTACTTATTTGTTTACGGGATGTGGGTGTCACTGACTAGGCCAGCATTTATTGCCCATCCCCAATTGTCCTTGAGAAGGTGGTGGTGAGTCACCTTCTTGAACCGCTGCAGTCCATGTGATGTAGGTACACCCACAGTGCTGTTTGACAGGGGGGGGGCGTGGTGTGCGAGCAGGACCAGGGAGAGAAATAATGGGCGCTGGTGCTTTACCCGCCCCCCCCGGTCCCCCATTAACCCTCCCCCGTACATCCTTTGGGTGCCCAGGATTTGAAACCATAGTCACGGAGAGATCAAACTGTCTTATATATGTTTAGCAAAACTTCTTAGCTTTTGTACTCTATGCCTCTATTTATAAAACCCATTGTAGGCTCATGGTTTCAGTATGATACATTTTACAATCATGGCTTTGTCAGACAATTGCACACAACTTCCTTGTTCATATTATGCAACTAGCTCTGCTTCTTTGAACCTGGCCCTAAGCAATATCTGGACAGCAACATCCAAAAGACTTGAATCTCAAGCACCACAAACAACAATCCCATGCACAAATGAGAATACCTTGAACTAACAGTGACATATTCTATAGGTGCATGATTCCCGGTTTTACTTCCAAGTTTAAAAATGGCAAAACCTTCCAGTAAATTAGTGGCAACCAATTCACCTGCAATAATGTGGTATTTCTATCCACACAAGTCTGCTTTGTTAACAAGAGTGCACTTGGCATTGAGCGATAAATAATTTCACGTTTTAAACTGAAACTAACCACACTTACAAATGTCCAGCATGGAGCATATGATTAAAAAAAAGTGCTGAAGATGCTGGAAATCTGAAATATAAACAGAAAATGCTGGAAATACTCAACAGGCCAGGCAGCATCTGTGGAGAGAGAAACAGAGTCAATGCTTCAGGTCCACGATCTGCACTAGCTCTGGCAAAGGGTCACTGGCCTCTGTTTCTCTCTGCACAGATACTGCCAGCTGTGCTGAGCATTTCCAACACTTCCTGTTTCAATTGGAGCAAAAATAACTCCAAAAAACAATCAGACTCTTATGATCCTCTCATTCGAATTCAGCAAGAAACCCAACAACAGCTGCCTGAAATCTGGTTTAGCACAACATTAAACATGAAATTCAAAACAAAGTTATGAAATAAAACATAAGCCAACTGGCTGAGAGAAAAAACATGTCAAAGCAATACATTGCTGGTTAGTAAAAACAATAAAAATGACCATTAAGCGGCGGAGCTAACTAATGAAACCTTTTTGCGTTTTCGCTTAAGGAGCAGAGCTAGAGAGAGATAGACCAGGCCCCAAGTCCTGGTCACCAGGGAAGGGGGAGGGGGACCAGGGCAGAGCTAAGGGGTTGGGTTTAACTAACACCACTCTTGCCTTCGCCTCTGGAGACACACATTCCCTGCTGGTCCCAGCAGAATTCATACGGAAGTGGGGGTCAGAAGCGGGTTGCCTTTCAGCCTGGGTTTTCCTCCTCTCCTGGCCCGGCGTGTGGATAGGTTTCTAGGGACGGAGGGAGGAGGAGGGTGTGGGTGTGTGTATATAAGTGTGTCCCCACACCGACCAGCCTGTGTGTGTGTGGGGGTGTGTGTGTGTGCATCCGCCCAGCTCAGTCCCAATTTCAGGGTTCACACGCTCTCTCTCTCAATTATTTCCATTTTTCAGAGTGAATCCTGGGACCAAGGAGTTTTTAGTAGCTGCAACTTCCCTTTTTTATTTCTGGCCTGTCAGTTAAACACAATGTTTCCTCATCTCCTTGATACCATCAAACTGATTTCCTCTATGTCACTGTTAGTTCAAGGTATTCTCATTTGTTTATTGGGATGTGGATTGGGAGCAACGGGGGAGGAGGGGAACACATTCTAATCCTGAAGACTACCACCCACCTGACCAATGTTGTCTTTTTTTTATATAATTCATTCATGGGCTTCACTGGCTGGGCTAGTATTTATTGCCCACCCTTAGTTGCCCTTTGAGAAGATGGTGGTGAGTTGCTTTCTTGAGCCACTGCAGTCCATGTGGTGTAGGTACACCCACAGTGCTGTTAGGGAGGGAGTTCCAGGATTTTGACCCAGCGACAGTGAAGGAATGGCGATACATTTCCAAGTCAGGATGGTGTCTACCTCCATAAACCTTGCCTTCCTGGTCTTCTGAGAGATAAAGTGGTGATTTTCCAATCAGCATGGCTGCATTACTGCCAAGTAGTGTACTCACATTTTCTAAATCGGGGGTGGGGGGGTGGGGGGGGGGTGGGAGAGACAGCCGGAAACTCATCCCCATCGCCCGAGGCCATGGAGAACGCCCTGCGCCCTGAGGCATCCACGTGTTTCAGTTCCAATTGCCGGTGTTAATCTTTTTAGCGTCGAACAGCGGCCTCATTACTCGGACCATGTGGCTCCGGAGCCAGTTGTTCTGGACCGTCCATGCGTTTGGTGGATGGGTTGGGGATTTGGAGAGGTCGGGGTGGAGGGGGCACAATGTCCGGGGAGGGGGAGGGGGAGGGGGTGGAATGCAGGCAATGGGGTCGGGAAGGGCCTGGCCCAGGGCCACACACCATCGCCATCGAGTGGCAGGAGGGTGGGCAGGGCGTTCTGTGGGGTAGAGGTGAGTACAAAGTGTTTTGCTTTAATTTATCTTGCACTCCACTGAGGTCTGAAGTAATGAAAGCTTCACTGGAAAGGAGGGACTGGGGAAACTGGCACGTCCGACTCAGTCAGTGATTGCTGCTGTTCAGAGCAATAGCTATCACTGGCTGAATAACCTGTCAATCAGGATGCTCCAGACCTTTAAGCTCTGAAGAAGAGTCATACGGACTCGAAACGTTAACTCTGTTTCTCTCTCCACAGACGCTGTCAGACCTGCTGAGTTTTTCCAGCATTTTCTGTTTTTGTTTCAGATTTCCAGCATCCGCAGTATTTTGCTTTTATTTTGCTCTAGACATTGGCTTGGCTGCTCTGGTCGCTGAGCATCCCAATTGACAGGCCACTTGGCCAATGAGCCCAGAACCACCGCCCCGCACCCCCTCCCCCACCACCCAGGATGGGATGTCGATCAAGTGGGCTGCTGCTTTGTCCTGTATCCTGTTGATTCCTTGGCCTTCACCCCAGTCTATTTATTTCAAATTATGTTTTATAAAGATGTCTAAAATGATAAAAGGAGTGAACAAGATAAACATGGGTGATGGGATTTGAACCCACATCCCCAGGTATTGAATATATTCAAAGGCAAGTTAGACAGATTTTTGACTGACAAGGGAGTTGAGGGTTATGAGGGGCCAGACAAGAAAGTGGGGTTAAGGCCACAGTCAGATCAGCCATGACCTTATTGAAGGATGGAGCAGGCTCAATGAGCCGATTAGCTACTCCTGCTTCTATTCCTTACAATCATATTATGATCTTTCAGGCAATGTATTCCAGATCACAACGACTCACTGATTAAGATAAAAGCAAAATACTGCGGGTGCTGGAAATCTGAAACAAAAATAAAAATAGCTGGAAAAACTCAGCAGGTCTGACAGCATCTACGGAGAGGAACACAGTTAACATTTCAAGTCCATATGACTCTTCATCAAAACTAAGGAAATATAGAAATGAGGTGAAATATAAGCTGGTTGGGGGGGAGGGGGGCGTGGGACAGGTAGAGCTGGATAGAGGGCCAGTGATAGGTGGAGGCAAAGAAGAGATTACCAAAGATGTCATAGACAAAAGGAAAAAGGGGTGTTGACGGTGGTGATATTAGTTAGGGAATCTGCTCCCAGAACCATGATAGGGTCCCCCTTGTCCTCACTTATCACCCCACCAGCCTCCGCATTCAAAGGATCATCCTCCGCCATTTCTGCCAACTCCAGCATGATGCCACCACCAAACACATCTTCCCTTCACCCCCCCCCGGCGGCATTCCGCAGGGATCGTTCCCTCCGGGACGCCCTGGTCCACTCCTCCATCACCCCCGACGCTTCAACCCCCTCCCACGGCACCTTCCCATGTAACCGCAGAAGGTGCAACACCTGCCCCTTTACTTCCCTCCTCCTCACCATCCAAGGGCCCAAACATTCCTTTCAAGTGAAGCAGCATTTCACTTGCACTCTCTTCAATTCAGTCTACTGCATTCGCTGCTCCCAATGTGGTCTCCTCTACATTGGAGAGACCAAACGCAGACTGGGTGACCGCTTTGCGGAACACCTTCGGTCTGTCCGCAAACATGACCCAGACCTCCCTGTCGCTTGCCATTTCAACACTCCACCCTGCTCTCATGCCCACATGTCCGTCCTTGGCCTGCTGCAATGTTCCAGTGAAGCTCAACGCAAACTGGAGGAAAAGCACCTCATCTTCCGACTAGGCACTTTACAGCCTTCTGGACTTAACATTGAGTTCAACAACTTTAGATCATGAACTCACTCCTCCATCCCCACCCCCTTTCTAATCCCCCTTTTTCCAATAATTTATAATTTTAAAAATAATTAAAAAAAAAGTTTTCTTTTCCCACCTATTTTTAAATGTATTTCCATCCATTGTTTCATCTCCACCTTTTAGCCTATTTCGATCCCTTCCCCCCACCCCACCCCCACTAGGGCTGTCACTTGCTTGTCCTGCTTTCTACCCTTAATATCCCCATTAGCACATTCCCTAACTAATATCACCACCGTCAACACCCCTCTGTCCTTTTGTCTATGACATCTTTGGCAATCTCTTCTTTGCTTCCACCTATCACTGGCCCTCTATCCAGCTCTACCTGTCCCACCCCCCTCAACCAGCTTATGTTTCAACCTCATTTCTATATTTCTTCAGTTCTGATGAAGAGTCATATGGACTCGAAACGTTAACTGTATTCCTCTCCGCAGATGCTGTCAGGCCTGCTGAGTTTTTCCAGCTATTTTAATTTTTGACTCACTGATTAAAAATGTTTTGAAATTGTGCAATACCAGGAAAGGGAATCATAGAGTAATTCCCATCAGAATCTGATGAGCTAACATTCTGATGATAATCTATCGATTTCATCAGGAGGAATTGGCAGGGCATCTACCAGGGCTCTCACTCCTGTCATTAACAACTGTTGAAATTCCAGGTTAACACTGGCAGTATTGGGTCTCTTGGCTGAGATGTTGGGAGTACAGATGGTGTCAGCTGCTCGCAGAGTGCAGATTCTCACCATCCTGATCCTAAGGCACTTGACCTGAAGGGACATGGAGAAAGTCAATGGCAAATGCAAAGAACACATTCTGTAACTTCATAGCCTGTCACATCCCTCACTGCTTGAACACAATCAGCCAAGAGACCAACCCTGGTTCAATAAGAAAGCATTGAAGGGCCAGAAACAGGGCAAAGTATATTTTAGAAAGAGATATGAACCCAATGAAGCTACTGCACAGGGGAGACGGTGGTGTAGCGGTAATGTCACTGGACTAGAAACCCAGAGGTTGCTGCTAATGCTCTGGGAACACGAGTTCAAATCCCGTTAAATTCAATAAATCTGGATATAAAGCTGGTCTCAGTGATGGCAATGACAACTATTGTATCCTTTCTGTCTCCCTCCTTTCTTGAATATAAGTGTTACATTTGTGGTTTTCCAATCCACTGGGACTTTTCCAGAATCTAGGAAATTTTGGAAGATTACAATCAATGCATCCACTTACCTCTGCAGCCACTTCCTTTAAGACCCTCGGATGCAGGCCATCAGGTACAAGAGACCAGTCAGCCTTTAGTCCCATTAGTTTTCCTGATACTCTTTCTCTAGCAATCATGATGGTTTTAAGTTCCTCTCACTTTTGTCTTTTGATTTCCTACTATTCTTGGGATGCTTTTTGTGGCTCCTACTGTGAAGACAGATGCAAAATACTTGTTCAAAGTCTCTGCCATCTCCTTGCTTCTCCTTAGTAATTCCCCAGTGTCATCCTCTAAGGGACAACACTTACTTTATCTACTCTCTTCTTTGTTATATACTTGTAGAAGCTTTTCTTGTCTGTTTTTATATCTCTTGTTAGTTTTCTCACATACTCCAATTTCTCCCTTTTTTTTGTCATCCTTTTCTGGTTTTGAAAATTTTCCCAATCTTCTGGGTTATCAATAATCTTGGCAGGATTGTAAATCTTTTCTTTCAATACAATACCATCCTTAACTTAGTTAGCTATAGATGGTGCATCCTTCTCATAGCATCTTTCTTTCTCAATGGAATATATCTTTGTTGAGATTCCAATTTAACCAATTCTTTCTTCATATCCTTGTAATTGCCTTTATTTAACATTCTAATTTCAGACCCACATTTCTCACCCTCAAACTGAATGTGAAATTCTGTCATGCCATGATCACTGTTGTCTGGAGGATTTTTTTTTTTTGAGTTCATTACTTAATCCTGTCTCAATAGACATTCCCAGGTCTAAAATAGACTGTTCCCTGGTTGGTTCAGGAACTTATTATTCTAAAAAAAAACTGCCCCAAATACACTCCATTAATTCATCCTCCAGGCTACCTTTGCCAATTTGATTTATCCAAACTATGTGAAGATTAAAATCTCCCATGATTATTGCAGTACTTTTCTTACAAGTCCCCATTATTTCTTGATTTATACTCCATCCTACATGTAGCTGTCAGGCCTATAAAGCACGCCCACCAGTGACTTCTTTCTTTTCTGATTTATCTCCATCCAAATTGGTTTTACATTTTCATCTTTTGAACTAAAATGATTTCTCAAAAAATGTACTGATCTAATACCTTATCAACTGAGCTACACCACCCCCTGTTCCTCTCTTCTTGTCCTTCCAAAATATCAAATACCCTTGAATATTCAGGTCCCAGCCATGGTCATTTTGCAACCATGTCCCTGTAATGGCTATATCATATATATATTTATTCATTTCTATTTGTGCTACTAATTCATCCATTTTGACATGAATGGTGTGTGCATTCAACTGGAATTCACCAAGGCTCCTTAGACAGCACCTTCCAAACCCACGACGACTACCATCTAGAAGGACAAGGGCAGCAGATAGATGGGAACACCACCACCTGGAAGGTTCCACTCCAAGTCACTCACCATCCTGACTTGGAAATATATCACCGTTCCTTCATTGTCGCTGGGTCAAAATCCTGGAACTCCCTCCCTAACAGCACTGTGAGTGTACCTACACCACATGGACTGCAGTGGTTCAAGAAGGCAGCTCACCACCAGCTTCTCAAGAGCAACTAGGGATGGGCAATAAATGCTGGCCCAGCCAGTGAAGGCAACATCCCGTGAATGAATTTTTAAAAAGCCTTTAATTCTGTCTTTTTACCAATTTTCTCTATCCTGACCTCATTTGCTGGTGCACTCTTATGCTTCTACACTCTGTCCCTTCCTGTCACACTCTGGTTATCATTACCCATATCATTAATCTGCACTATTTTCTTGTCTTTTCTCTTTGACTTTCCAAATCTCCCCTCATGTGAAACCACCTCCCCCAATGCCCCACACACATCACACTATTCAGTTTAATACCCTCTCTACAGCCCTAATTATACTATTTGCCAGGACACTGCCAGTTCAGGTGAAGACTGTCCCAATGGTAACATTCGTGCCACACAAGTGTCAGGCAATGACCATCTCCAACAAGTGAGAATCTAACCATCACCCCTTGACATTCAAAGGCATTATCGTCGCTGAAGGCCCCACTATCAACATCCTGGGGTTACCATTGACCAGAAACTGAACTGGATTAACCAATATAAAGACCCTGGCTACAAGAGCAGGTCAGAGGTTGGATATCCTGCAGTGAGTAACTCACCTCCTGACTCCCCAAAGCCTGTCCACCATCTACAAGGCACAAGTCAGGAGTGTGATGGAATGCTCTCCACTTGCCTGGGTGAGTGCAGCTCCAACACACTCAAGGAGCTTGACACCATCCAGGACAAAGCAGCCCGCTTGATTGGCACTTCTTCCACAATCACTCCCTCCACCACTGACAAAGAGTGGCAGCAGTGTGTACCATCTACAAGATGCGTGCAGAAACTTATCATTCTTAGATAGCACCTTCCAAACCCATGACCGTTACCATCTAGAAGGACAAGGGCAGCAGATACATGGGAACACCACCACCTCCAAGCCACTCGCCATCCTGACTTGGAAATATATTGCCATTCCTTCACTGTTGCTGGGTCAAAATCCTGCAACTCCCTCCCTAACAGCACTGTGGGTGTACCTACACCACATGGACTGCAGATGTTCAAGAAGGTAGCTCATCACCACCTTTTCAAGGGCAATTAGGGATGGGCAATAAATGCTGGCTTGATCGGCGATACCCACATCATGTAAATGAATAACGATTTAAAAATTGGTGCAGTTCCCTTTTTCCCCCAAAGTGTAGTGGAAGCAGATTCATTAATAATTTTCAGAACGGAATTGGATAAGTACTTGAATAGGAGAAATTTTCAAGCTGTTAGGGTAAGGACAGGGTGGTGCAAATGGGACCAATCTTTCAAAGAGCTAAAGAGCTGGCTGAGGCATGGTGGCTCGAATGTCCTGTCAAAATTAGGCATTTGTGAACTTTTTTTTTTCCTTTTCATCTTGATGAAAGAGGTCTGTCAAAATTTGCTTTTATCCCAAAATTGTATTCAAACCCTCTTCTCCTACAGGCCCGGGATGAAAACTGTAGCCATGATATAGTCATGGCAGTGCGGTTGTTATGATGCTGGACAAGCTACTCGGTGGTTCACTAATATCCTCCAGGGAAGGGAAACTGTCTCCTTTACCTGGTCTGGCCCACATACGTGTCTTGTCCCACACTACACGGTTGACTCTCAGTTCCCTCTTCAGTGGCTTAGCAAGCTTTTCAAGGATGCACGATTAATGATTAACATTCCAGCTACACTCACATCCAGAGATCAACGAGGGGCAGTTAAATCAGCTCCAGAATGTTGATGGCTTCTTCAATGTTGCCTTCAAAACAGGGGATCTGGGGATAAGACAGTGTCTTGCTGGGAAACATTAGGAACAGGACATGGCAATGCAGTCCTTCAATTTTGTTCTGTCATTCAATTAGATCACAGCTGACCTGTACCTCAACTCCATTTACCCACCTTTTCTCCATAACCCTTAATACCCTTACCCAATGCAAATTTTCAATTTGCTGACTTTTTCCAGGTATTTCTGTTTTTGTTTTGGATTTCCAGCATCCGCAGTTTTTTGTTTTTACCAATATATCCTTGCTGAGTTGTGGTGCCAGACTGAAGTTAATCCAGATGGGATCTGGCCAAGATACTGTATAACTGAAGGATCACCTCCATCCCTTTATATTCCAGCTCTTGAGATACAGGCAACATTTAATTTGTTTTTTAAAAAATCTTTTTTTTGTACCCACAACTAGCTTTTAAGGACTTGCGTACAGGGAGCTCTAAACCCCTTTACTCCTTCACAGGGACTCCGAAACTCTCATCAATGAGAAATTTTTCTGATTTTTCTTTCTTAGGTCTAGATGATCTCATACTTTTCCACATTCACCTCCACCTGACGTATCTGAGCTCTCACTTAGCCCTGTCTACATGCTTCTGTAGCTTCATTCTCCCAGCCGCAAAACTTACTTTGCCTTCTAAGTTGGTGTCATCTGCAAACTTAAATATACATCATACAAGTCATCAATAATAGTGAAACGCTGTTGGCCCAGTACAGATCCCTGGGGAACACAGCTTGTCACATCTCACCCTTAGAAAAAGGAATCCTTTGTCCCTACTCTCTGCCTTCTTCCTCCCAATCTTTAACACACTCACAGTATGCAGATCTCACAGGTAAGACCAGCATTTATTGCCCATACCCAAGGTATAAGATTGCCAACTATGATTAAAGGTATTCCTGGAGGTTTCATCACATGACTTGCCCCCACGCTCCAGCCATTTGTTGGCCAACACATCCATCCTTATGCCTTCCTACACCAATTGGAAAGCGCAAAGACTCATTGCCCAATTGGATGATGCTTGACTGTCAGCCAAACAGCCTTCCCCACCCAACTTTCAATATTTTTATATCTGGAAAAGAGAAATGCTCAAAGAAACAAAAACAAATCTGTTTAATGTCCTAATGATTTTTCTCCAGTGTTGCACACAGCAGTGACCTGGAGATTGATCTTCAATTCCTGGTGACTCCAGGCTAATCCTGGAGGGTTGGAAACCCAAGCATTAGTGAGCTGAGTGGCTTTCCAGACCATTTCAGAGGACAGTTAAGAATCAACCACATTGTTCATGTAGGTCAGACTAGGCAAGGATGGCAGATTTCCTTCCCTAAATGGTATTAGTGAACCAGATGGGCTTTTTACAATAATTCAGTAGTTTCACGGTCACCATTGCTGAGATTAGCTTTTTGATTCCAGGTTTATTTAAATAACTGAATTTAAGTTCCCCCAGCTGCAGTGGTGGGTTTTGAACTTGTCTTTTGATCATTAGTCTAGGTCTTTGGATTATTAGCTCCCACTATGCTACCAAATGCCAACCCAAGGCCAGCAGGGAGAGAAGACTTAACTAGCTGTGATATCTCTCATCTGCCAGCTCCTGTTTACTGGGTGACAGTTCACCTTTCAGTTTATTTCACTCCCCTTTTTTAATTCTTCCCACTTCCTCAAAAGCTATTTCTACAATTTGGCCTTTGGTCACTTTCCCATGTTCTCACTCCACCTCCATTTCTTCCCTGGGTACATTTACTGCGTTAAAATGTTAGACAGAGGTCATCATTACTGCTGCCGGCTGTCTTCTCCCTCTTCAGCTCTACAAAATAGGATTACACAGAACATATGGCACAGAAACAGGCCATTCAGTCCAACCAGCCTATGCCAGTATTTATGCTCTGATCAAGCCTCCTCCCATCTTTTCACATCCAAATTTATCGTCGTAACCCTCTATTCCTTTATCCCTCATATGCTGGTCAAGTTTCCCTTTAAATGCATCTATACTCTCTGTGGTAGAGAGATCCATATTCTCACCACTCTTTGGGTCAAAGGGCAGGATTGTCCGGTCCCATCGCAAGTCAGTGGACTCCTGGCTGGGACACCACCTCGCCCACAATGGGGCCGGAACATCCCGGCCAAAGTACTTTCTTCTGAATTCCTTATTGGATTTCTCATATTGATGGCCTCTCATTATGTTCTTCCCCACAAGAGGAAACATTCGCTCCGTATCCACTCTATCAAAACCTTTCATCATTTTAAAGACCTCTATTAGGTCACCCCGCAGCCTTCTTTTGCCCCCAAGAGAAGAGAGGCCCAGTCTGTCAATCCTTTCCCGATATGTATATCCAAACAATTCCGGTATCATCCTTGTAAATCTTCTCTGCGCCCTCTCCAGGACCTCTATATCCTTTATATAATTTGGTGACCAGAACTGCACACAGTATTTAAGTGTGACCTAACCAATGTTCAATACAGGTTCAGCATAACTTCCCCTCTTTTCAATTCTATCCCTCTAGAAATAAAGCCTAGTGCTTGGTTTGTTTTTATTTGTGTTGGCCCTGCTAACCTGTGGCACAACCTTTAGTCATTGATATATTTGTACTCTGGGATCCCTTTCCTCTACGCCACTCAGACTCTCACCTTCCAATAAGTAACTTCCCTATTCTTTCTACCAAAACGCACTACCTCACATTTATCTGTGTTGAACTTCATGTCAATAATTAGCCCATTCTGCAAGTTTATTTATGTCGTCTTGTAATTTGTCGCAGTCCTTTTCAGTATTCGCTATCTACCTCACCACACACACCCCCTCCCACAAATCTGGTGTCATCCATAAATTTAGAAATAGTGTTTTTGAATTCAAAGTCCAAATCATTAATGTAAATTGTGAATAGCAGCAATGACTTTTGTGGAACGCCAGTTCCTGCCTTCGGCCACTGTGAATAACTACCCTTTGCTCCCACTCTGCTGCCTAGAAGCCAGCTGGCAATCCATTCTGCCACTTGCCTGATTCAACATTCTCTGACCTTATTCATTAGTCTATTGTGGGAGGCCTTATCCAAGGCCTTTTGAAAATCTAGATAAATTACATCCACTGCCAAGATCAGTTACCTTACTATTGTCTACCCTTTGTTCACTGCCCAATCTGACAAAATATCCTACCTGAAACATGAACTCTTCTTCTCTCTTCCAGATGTTGACAGACCTGCTGTGCATTTACCGACCTCTTCATTTCATGAAATTTGTGTCCACACATCGACTCGACAGCCCAGACACCATGTAACGTGTACACCGTTTATTGATATGAATCGCACCAGTTTCTTTTTACAGATCCAGAACACCAAAGAAATGGCAGTATGTCTCACCAGTGACAATACTGGCCAAACCAACTTCTTAATGCAGCAGGGGGAGGGGGGGCAGGAGCAAACGTTGCAGCCAGTGTTGGCTGAAAGAATTTTTTTCCACCAGCCAACCAGTGTTAGAGGTGCCAATTGAACCCTGGCTAATAAATGACCAGATGACACACCAGACCCACAGTTCTAATTACCAATCAGTGGACAGGGTCAGAAAATAATCTCAGTGACGGCTGTCAATGAGTGAACACAGCTGTCTCTTGCCAAGCCATGAGGTGGAGGATTGTTCACTGGCAATGACTTTTCTTGGTCTCTT